>NC_051430.1:33777654-33783252 GCF_001649575.2 Kryptolebias marmoratus
GTGACGTCAGCCTCCGTGGCGGGAGTCCCACGCTCCGGCGGCGGGAGGCGGAGTCAGCTCTGGGCGCAGGAGAGGTGCGCCCTGAACGGTCCTATCTCTTGTACTGAAGAGGAGCTACTGCGCATGTGCAACTTTTAACGAGAGTCTACAAACAAAGATTTTTGCGCCCCAGGGCGGAAATACGTCACCAATCAGACAACGTCGAAGAACGAAACAACTTTACTGATCATTAACTATAAAATATTTATCTTTAACAACTAAAAATATATATATATATATTTCAAAATATTTTTATTGTACTAATTAATTTTTTTTTCTTTTTTTACGTCTTATTCAAGGTAATGTGAGTGGTGGGGCGGCGCCCTAGCGCCCTCTATTGGCCAGCCGCCACTGACACACACATCTTCCTTCAGATGACCGACACAGCTTCTGTTGTCACAGAATTTCAGACTCCATACTCCTCCTTTGCACCTGACAGAAACAACAGTCTGCATGTGAAGCTCGAGCTGAAAACTGTGTTAACTCCAAGGACTTATGAACCTAATCCCTTCTCTCTACAGCAGGGGGGGGCAAAACTCAAAACTTGGTTCTGGCCAATCAGTATTTACTGAAAAATACACAAATTAATCTTGGTTTTAAAAGCAATACGTCAAATTCTTTATATAGAAATACCAATGGCCTCTTTTCCCAGTGACAAATTATACAGAATTTAGAACAAACATGCTTTGATGAGCAATTAAAAATAGATCAAGCTAAAAAAAAGCATTAATTTTTTATGCCTCACTTTCTATCATCAGCGTTTAAATTAATTCTACCGAGTAAAAAGGGGGCGTGTCCGATGAAGCCCCGCTTCGGCGCTTGTGTCATATTGAGCAAAACTCACGTGATCGACAACAAACGAGGCCACGCATTACATCTGCCACGTCATCGTATCGTTTTTCAAAATAAAAGCCCTATGAACCCTGTTGTAGTCGGTGGTTTGGTAGCAGTGTTCATCAGCAGCGGTTGAAAAAGAGAAAAACCTCTCATATCTGGGATATACGTATTTGTAGTATTAAAACCCAGAACTAGAACTGATTTTAAACAAATTCTGTTTTTCAGGAAGCTCAAAGTATTCAGAGTCTGCCCCAACAATCACTAAAGTCCAACATATCTTCACTGTCAAATAAATGACATAAAAGAAAACCCAACACAACCACTGATGGGCAAGGATTAGATGGGCTGATCTCAGGAGATCAGTGAATTCCAGCGTGGTACCATGACAGGATGCCACCTGTGCAATAAGTCCAGTTGTGAAATTTCCTCTCTACTAAATATTCCACAGTGGTTTTATAACAAAGTGGAAGTGACTGAGAATGACAGCGACATGGACCCGGGACGGTTTTACCTTGGTGAGGAAGTGGTACAGGATCTTGTCGTTGGAGAGAACGGGATGAGAAGCGACACGAAGAAGAAAGTTCTCCAGGCCGACCCTGCGCCGCTCCACAAAGTCTGGGTCCATGTTGTCGGCTGATAGCTTGTGCCACACAAACTCTGCCTGCGCACAGAGGGGAAAACAGGGATGTGTCTCCACCTTTTTGAACCCTAACCCTACCAAAAAAACAAAAACTTCCTATATGATCCATGTGCCTGAGCAGGTGTGATGTAACCTTTTATCATTGTAGTGTGGACGTGTGCCTCATTTCATAATATCATCACATTTACTAATATTACCATCGTAATGCTTCTTATGGCCTTTTTATAACTTTTATACATTTCATAATATTTCACTTTGTTTAAAACATCTGTTTTGCTCATTTCATTTACTGTTTTGTTCTTTTGGATTTTAGCTTTTTTCTGCTGCTTTTAGCTACTGTTCTGCTGCTTTCAGTTACTGTTCTGCTGCTTTCAGCTACTGTTCTGCTGCTTTTATCTACTGTTCTGCTGCTTTCAGTTACTGTTCTGCTGCTTTTAGCTACTGTTCTGCTGCTTTCAGCTACTGTTCTGCTGCTTTTAGCTACTGTTCTGCTGCTTTCAGTTACTGTTCTGCTGCTTTCAGCTACTGTTCTGCTGCTTTTATCTACTGTTCTGCTGCTTTCAGTTACTGTTCTGCTGCTTTTAGCTACTGTTCTGCTGCTTTCAGCTACTGTTCTGCTGCTTTCAGCTACTGTTCTGCTGCTTTTATCTACAGTTCTGCTGCTTTCAGCTATTGTTCTGCTGCTTTTAGCTACTGCTCTACTGTTCTGCTGCTTTCAGCTTGTGCTTTGCTTTTCTCAGCCCTAAAAACTCAGTTTTAGCTTCTCCAGCAGATTTCAGCCCAGCCGTTCGGCGCTCAGCGTTCTCACTGCTTCCTTACAGTGAACAAAGGTTCTCTCGTTTGGTTTTTGCCGTTGGATCCGTTGGGTGAACGTTACATTTCTGTGGAAAGTTATCCGTTTGTTCCTCTCGATGCTCTGGCCTCCTCCCACAGTTCACAGACAAACATTATTTTGTATTCCTAATTTCTTAATATTTGAGCGTGCATTTGGCAACTATCCAAAGCTACACACAAACAGGCGTACACAGATTACAGATCCAGGTGTTTGGAGTGGATTTTTTCTCCATAGTTCTGCTGGATAACAGGCTGCACACTCACCCTCCTTTAGGCCAGTCTCTGCTTGGTAAGGAATGGAAAGGAAGGATCGCTTCAATATAAGCAGCAGCTGTGGACTCACCCTCTTCTCTGGCAGAGGGGGCATCACGATGAACGGATACGTAACTATTAGGTAGTTCCTCAGCAGCTCAAATTCACTGTATCTTCTCCACAGAGAGTCGGGGGGAGGGTTACGGCCGTCAACCGACTCCAATAACCTTTAAAGGGAGAGAAAAGTGTTTTTTTTATGTTTGTTTGTCTGTTAGCTACTGTTCTGCTGCTTTCAGCTACTGTTCTGCTGCTTTTAGCTACTGTTCTGCTGCTTTCAGCTACTGTTCTGCTGCTTTTTAGCTACTGCTCTACTGTTCTGCTGCTTTTTAGCTACTGTTCTGCTGCTTTTTAGCTACTGTTCTGCTGCTTTCAGCTACGGTTCTGCTGCTTTTAGCTACTGTTCTGCTGATTTAGCTACTGTTCTGGATCCGTTTGTTTGTTTTGAGACAAAACAGAAGTCCATTTCTGCGCTGTCACAACAACAGGAAGTAGTCGAGACATTACACGTCAGCCTAAAAGCCTGAGTTCTAGTCGTTTTCTGTGACGGCTAATGTGGATTAGGTGTGGCAGCCATCTTGAATTGGGTGACCTCCTCCAAAAGTTAATCAGTTGCAGATGCATATCCAATAACTATTTTCAGAAACGGTTCATAAAAATCTGTCCATTGGTTCAGGAGATATTTTGCTAACAGACAAACAGAGTTGATCTGGTAAAACTTTAAGACAAAGATGACCTCTCAGGACACTTTGGGGATGAGTCTCAGCTACTACCACACCAAATTATAGCTCAACATCTGTAAAACTGGATGAGTTAGAGCCATTTCTGTGTTTTTTTTTTTTATCTCAGTTAGCTATGGTGGCCATCTTGCCACTCAAAAAGCCAATCAGCTGCGGGCGAACATCTAACGATCCCCGCCCGCGGGTTTCGTTCCGATTCGTCCGGCGGTTCGTGTGGATATTTTGCTAACAGACGCGCTCACCTGGTCTCGATCAGGTAGACGGTGAAGGTCTCCTGCATGCCGACCGCGTTCTTCCCGCTCCTCCGCTCAGCTTCAGCAACGCAGATCTCCATCCTGCGCAGCAGACTGGACCCGTCTCCCGGCACCTGCCCGGAACACAAGAAGCGAACCCAGTGACGTCACGGAGCCGACTACCTTCAATGGCTCGGCGCTGTCAATCAGCTGCTGTCCGTCCGTTAGCTTTAAGTTAAGCTAGCTCCGCTTTCCGCCAATAAAATAAAATAAAATAAACAACAACAACGATAATTAAACACGTCAAAGAAGAGGTAGAAGCTGCTTGTTCACCGTGTGGTTCAGGCTCCCGTCCGGTTCCGTTCGGTCCGAGCCGTCGCACGAAGAAGCCACGGACTCTTCCTTCCCATCCTCCGCCATCCTCACGCGGCGGCGTCGTCGTCGTTTGTCGCGCGCGTCATTCTTCCGAGCATTACGGTAACGCCTCGCGCTCAGTTAAAAAATAAAAGACCTAACCCTAAATAAAATTTACATTTAGAGTCACTGTTTACAGCGTGATTGGTCCCCAAATCCACCAGGAAATGTACATTTTTAATGGCAGGAAGTAGTTGGGAAATTTAAAAAGGATGAATCAGGAATATACTGTAAGTCACACGGGTCAAACTTAAGGCCCGCGGGCCAGATCCGGCCCTCTGTAACATTTCATCCGGCCCTCCAGTCTGGTTCAGATCGAGTCTCTGATCCTTTTTTTGCTTTAAAAAAACTGAGCCTAATTAGTGAAGTTTTCTCTTGACAGTGACTACCCTAATTTTTGTTGCTCGGACCGCACCATTCAAAATGGACGATTTTGCTGCTCTAGCAGAGCTGGTTCGCCTGCATCAGCATTTATATGATCCCTCTATAAGACATCACAAAGATAACATCACGTCTGGCTTTTTATTCAAAGGATCTCCATAACATTAAAGCACATGGTAAACGGTGTCAACATACAAAAGAGCTGCATGATCTAATTCGATGGTAACAACGTGGCTCCGAATGAAGCCTTAAACCAACCTAACCCCGCCCCCTCGAAACTGTAAAAAGAAAAGTACATAAAAGCTAACACATTAACGCACAACCATAAACAAAACTCCATCACTAAATCACATAAGAAGACTAGTTTTTAAAATAAAGCCTCCAATTTCCCAACCCACTTCTCCAAAAACATTTGGTACCTCACAACTAGAAACTACTTTTATTTTACTGAACAGGTAGTGATTTCTCTGTACATGAGGGTTTCCCCCAGTCCTTTGCTCCTTGTGACCTTCACCCGGCGGCGGGGGTCGGAGGTCGTCCGGCGAGCGCCGGCTCTGCGTTCAGGCTTGGTGCGAGGACTCGTCATGAGAACTGGATCTGCTGCACGGTGGGAATCTGGAACAAAGACGTGAGCTTTCAGAGACTCTAATTCAAGATGTTCTCCCAAAACCAATGTTTATAAGATATTTAACTACAATGTCCACCATCGTTTCATGTGTACACTGTATTTTGGGTTAATAGTGATGTCATTTCAGGGTGATCAACAGTTGAGGACATTTTGTTTACCATCCACGGAGTTTTATCATTTCCAAAAACTGGACAGTGTGGAGTTCCAAGCTTTCAAACTTCCTTCTTCTTTGTCTAAAATATGAACATGTTCAAGAAAGTCCCTCATCTCTGAGGTGTAGGTGGACAGATGAGCCATGCGTCTGTGGAGAGGTTGTTTGGTTCCTCCAATATCTCACGAAAAAGACACGTGACGTCACTTCCTGTTAACATCAGAATGCCGGGAGCGTGCAGGAGCAGCGACCGAAGCCAAAATGTGCGCTAATGCTTCACATTTGCCCACAAAGATTTCAGCAAACCAGTTTCCTCCCCAGCTGCAGCTGTTTTGCACGTCCTGCAGTGTAATCATGGAACATAAACGCATCGACAAACACTTTGTGTCTGC
>NC_051430.1:33783277-33785844 GCF_001649575.2 Kryptolebias marmoratus
ACAAACACTTTGTGTCTGCAAAACATGTGAGGAGAGCTGCAGACCAGGGACAATCCAGAAATGCTCATGAATGTCAGTTTAGAAGCTATCAAAGTTCTCAAATAAAGCACCTTTTGAGAATGTCAATGTTTGTTGGGAATTATCTTACAAAACTAGGAAGGATTTTTGGTTTAGATATTAAAAGTTATGTTTTTTTTATTAATTTTAGTAAAAAAAAATTAAAAAAAATCGCAACTTTTAGGAAAATGCCCCGTGAAATCAGGCATTTTAGCCGCAACAATCACAAAAAATGCCCCCGAAATCCTGGAGGGACTGAAAAGTTTGTGTTTGGGTGTTTTATCCTTGGGTGGACCGGCCTCTGTCTCAGAGTGCTGGCATGTTGTGTTTGGAGAGCTTCTTAGATGTGTTTTTGTTCTTCTTTCATTTCGTTCGTACTCGCTGCCATCTCATCAGAATTAAACTAGTTCTAAAAAGTGAGGTTCTTGACAAATCTGACCGCTCGGTTCCTGGCAAGAGGACAAAGGCCTCCTTCATCGTCATTATCGGGGTAGAAAAGGAAGCATGAGAGCGGTGGAGGAGTTATCGAGATGTAGTTTGGCAAATACAGCTGGACCTTTTGGACACAACGTTTATTTCCTTTCAAACAAAGTGTTACCTGTTGATATGAGGTGGTATACACCATGACGTTCTGCTGCTGACCATCTGCTGTAATTATCCCCGCTTGAAGTGGATTTGCTGGTAAGAAAGAACAAAAATCATGAAAAAAAAAGGCATAAAAGAAAACTGGATCCCAATCTCTAAAAGCCTCAAATAACATCGGCATCACTTACAGAAGCTGTCGTCTGTCAGGTCCTCACTCAGACTTTCCCCCACTGACACCCCCGGCATCCCCTTCTCTCCTTTCATCGCCTGAGGGGGAGTACAGAAATAAGACAGAGAGCAAGAAGACACAAATAAACCTAACCAGTAGCCAATCATATAAAAAGAGTTCAAAAAAGAAAAACAGCTGATTGAGCCTGCTGCAGTTCCCATGCCTGGCCACCAGGTGGTGCTTTTAATCTCTCAATGTGCAAAACTGATGGAGACGCACCCCAAGCGACTTGCAGCTGTAATCGCTACAAAGTATTAACGCAAGGGGGCCGAATAATATTGCACGCCCCACTATACAGTTTTTTATTTGTTAAAAAAAGTTTAAAACATCCATTAAATTTCGTTCCACCTCACGATTGTGTCCCACTTGTTGTTGATTCTTCACAAAATGTTTGAAGCCTGAAAAGTGGCAAAGGCTTGAAAGGGGGCCGAATACTTTCGCAAGGCACTGCAAATCTAATTTCTTGTTGTTATTATTATTGTATCACAACTCCATATTTTGGCTTCAATTCGGAACGATGAGAGGAAGAGGAGACGCCGCGCGGCCTCACCTCTCTGAACTTCTGCAGGTAGAGCTTGAGCGGGTCCACATACATGTCGAAGCCCAGCGTGGACATGGCGAACAAGATGTCCTCGCCGTTGATGGTCTTCCGCTTCTCCTGGTGGCAGCGCTCGCTGGCCTCGGACGTGATGAAACTGATGAACTCGCTCACGCACTCCTGCACGCACTCTTTGGCGTCTTTTGCAATCTGAAGAGGGGGAAAAGAAGATTTTATATATATATATTTAAAAG
This sequence comes from Kryptolebias marmoratus, assembly GCF_001649575.2. Classification (NCBI taxonomy): domain Eukaryota; kingdom Metazoa; phylum Chordata; class Actinopteri; order Cyprinodontiformes; family Rivulidae; genus Kryptolebias; species Kryptolebias marmoratus. The sequence goes on from NC_051430.1 coordinate 33,784,941, forward strand.
TCGGTCGATCGTAATGCTTTTTCAACGGATTCATCTGTCGTAGGCGTCCCACACAAACCTTCCCCGTCTGCGGAACAGCGTTCTTCATGATGCGAGCCACGTTGGCGATGGGGAGGTAGATGTCCTGCTCCCGGTAGTTCTCCTTGGCGCCGCCGTCTTCGTGGTCATTTAAACTCTCCTCCCCGTCGTCTACAAAACACACACTGTGGTGTTTTATGACGTAACGGAACATTTGCTGATTTAATAAAAAGATCCAAATTTGCAACAAAGGGAACAATCTTCCTCTGTCATAAAACTTCCTCGCGTTTGTTGCGTACGAGAGGAAATAAACCTGCCTCTCAGACGAACTTCAAATCCGCTGCAGATTTCTTAACGATTCCAGGAAATATGTTGGAACACTGCTTGGATCTGTTGTTTTGTCGTCAGCTTATTTTTCCTCTAAAAGGCAGAATTTGCAGTAAAACTCCAAATCTAAACTCTAAATTCGATAATACTTGGTTTCTGCTTTCGCTGGTGTACTTAGATGTCTAAAATCGACTGTGCGTCCCGTGGACTCATGTTTTAATGATGCCGCTGGGCCAGATGGGCTGTTTTTCCAATAACAAGCGATTTCAAACAGGCCACATTGCAGCATTTTAATAAAAAAAACAAAAGACCCAACCTTGACTGTGACCATGTGCAATCCTGAGGTCAACCAGTCATCATCCCCCTGCACATCAGTTACAATGAAGACCAAAACTGAATTAAAATAGAAGCATTTATTTAAAACAAGTGGCTTGAATGTGTATATGACATGTATTTGGACTCAGGGCACAACCATGATGACTCACTGAAATTACATGAATTAGTTTCTATGAATGTTGATTCAAAACACAAGATTTTAGCAGAGATTTCACCTTTTTAT
>NC_051430.1:33786041-33795332 GCF_001649575.2 Kryptolebias marmoratus
TTGAAGTGTCTAGGTGTTGTAGTTTTTTAACTAGAGGAGATTAAAGATGCTGAAGGGAGGGAAAAATTAGCTGGAATCGCCCTTTAGCCATTTTCACAGTAAGTGGCGCTCTTCTTCTTCTTCTGCTCTTTATTTTAGCAGTAAGGTAGCAAAGCTGCGCTCTTCTTCGTAGACATTGAGTTTGGCTGCAGCTGCACACAGTTGCAGCGCCTCCTATAGGAAACTGGTGGAGCTACGCAGAGAACCACGCCGTTCAAAAGCCTTGTTTGGGTTCATGTTTTTATAAAACACTGAGGTCCGGACCTCGGTGGAATCAGTGGGAGCTACGGCCCTGCCCATGTGCACAACAACTTGTCAGTATTTTGATTGTTTGCATTCATTTGTTACATTTTCCGTACGTTTTCCGCTCTGCTTCCTGACTTTAACTTTAAAAAATTGGTAACAATGGTAATGACGAACAGCGGGAACTTTACCCTCCTCACCATCTTGAGACTGGAGAACGTAATGACTGGAAGCCATGTATTCTCCGGTGATGCCCAGCTGAGAGGCGTCGGTGGTTGCACTGTCTCCATCCATCTGCAACACACACACACACACATAAAATAAATCAGGAAGTAAAACCTTCCACTCTGAATTTCACCCTCTAAGTTTGAGCTGTCTGTGAGAAGTCAGTTCATAACAGCATGTGTCCCAAGAATGGACTGGACACCTGTCCAGGGTGTCCCCCCCACCTCTCACACAAAGACTGGCGGTGATAGGCACCAGCTGTGTGCCACCCTGAAGTTAACTTTAATAATTTTGTCACACCTTTGTTTTTATTCTCCATATTGTCTCGCTGAATCAACTACTGCTGATGTACTGGGATTTTTACACACAACCATCTCTAGGATCTTTATGTGGACAAAAACAACCCTTGTTAATGTCAGAGGTCAGAGGTCAGAGGAGGATGGGCAAACTGGTTCAGAAAGGCGACAGCAGCTCTGATAACCACTCGTTCTAGCCAAGGTCTTCAGAATACACGTCCAACCTTGAGTCACTTTCACGTAAATTGGGACGCACGAAGGAAAAGTGCACAGAAACACGTGTGCGCACGGTTTGATCGATCCATTTTTTTGGCGCGCAGGCACTTTTCGAATTTTCTTCCTTTCAACGTGAAAGCTGCACACTCTTTCATACACGAGGCCCCAGATCATGATGTCAATATGGACCAGACTCTCTGAGGAATGTTTCCAACATCTTGTTGAATTTATGGCAGGAGTAACTAAAGCAAAAGGGTGTGTTTGTGTGCGTTTTGATTTACGAAGTCTTTTCTGTAAGCATATGTATACACAATGGACAAGCCAGCTCGGGTAATTATAACAATTAATGACAAAACACTGGTGAGTTTAAATTTTTAAATCTAACATTGATGCTCTGTCTGTAATTTTGGACACAAAGGACTTCTAAAAATGGCGTCTATTCCTGTGTGCGTGTGTTTTGTCTTGCTCGGTGCATATCGTTTCTTTTCAGACTATGGTTCCGCCCTGCTGCTCACCGGTGTTGTATCGAGATCTGCTCCCCCCGCCAGCTTCGCTCCAATTTCCTCCAAACACCTCTTGCTTTTCTCACGTACATAAAACTAATCCGTTACATCATAATGCACAGGTTAGGAGATTTTTTTTGTTTTTGTTTTTTTCGTTCAGCCAAAGTGTGAACAGTTCAGCAGAGGAGGACCACACACCCGGACTAAGGCAGACGAGAAACTAATTTCGACACAACACCGGCTCGTTCTATAGCCGACCGCTTTGGCGCATTTATGCTACAGGCACAGATAAAGACACTAGTTCTGCTGGTTCGGTAGCCTCTCTTCCAAGAAAAAAAGAAACATTTGATCTGAAATGGACCTCAAAAGGCTAAATTTAATCCTACTTATTCACAAGCCACGCATATATGGTTGCATCTGTGCACTCGCGAAAACAAAAATCACTAATTTTTGCGGAACACTGGTGTTGTATCGATATTTGGTTCCCCCGCCAGCTTCGGTCCATTTTCCTCCAAACAGCTCTTGCATTTCTCACCCTAACCTTTTACATCACAATGTACAGGTTAGGAGATTTTTTTTGTTTGTTTTTTCGTTCAGCAGGGGGGAACCACACACCCGGACTAAGGCAGACGGGAAACAAATTTCGACACAACACCGGTTCGTTTGTTTTTTTTGTTTTTTTTTTAGCCGACCGCTTTGGCGCATTTATGCTACAAACAGATAAAGACACTGGCTTGCTAGTACTATGCTGGCTCGGTAGCCTGTCTTCCAAGAAGAAAAAATAACATTTGATCTGACATGAACCTCAAAAGGCTAAATTTAATCCTACTTATTCACAAGCAGCGCATATATGGTTGCATCTCTGTGCACTCGGAAAAGCTACCAGGACGGCTAGCATCGTATATTAAAAGGGCCGTCGTGATAGTTAAAGCTTCAACATAAGAAGCTCTGACATGTCTTTGGTTGCCGTGTGCTTTCATGGAAACGCCAGTCGCGGCTGTGATGTAGCATATTTAGCTAGCGTTAGCTAACGTTGACCAACTAACCTGGTCTTGCTAGTCCCAAAAGAGAGCCGTTAAACGGAGCCCATTACCAGGAGGCTGTCCAGCGGGGACATTACCCCATGTAGGCAACCTATTTAGACACAGTTTGTCCCGTGCATACATTTTCATTGCAACTCGGGGCTGTTGGCCTGCTCTTTCGTTGTCGCGCGCCAAGCAGCGCAAAGACGCCTTCGGGGCCGAAATGTTTTACCACTTATTTTTTTAAACGATTCGTTTGATTACACTTCCTGATGAGCAGCCCTCATTCACCCAGACAACAAATGGGAGAAAAAAAAATCAGACAGAGACGGACATTTCCATTCGAGCTAACGAGAAATCGGTTAGCAATCATTGGCCGGAGCCAGGCACAAACCTGCAATGAAGCCCTGGTTGGTTACCTTCCTGAGACGGCTGTTTGGTTGGACGGAAAATGGCTGCGAAAGGACCAGTCCCAGCGCGGAGCCACGGCTGCAGTACCCGCGCCTGACCAGCAGGGGGCTGTGTCGCGTTCCGGGGCTGCTCGTAAACTCTGGCGTCGCGCAACCAAACGCTTGCGTTTGATCGAAAACTAAAAAGTTATATCTTGTAAAGAAACAGCAACGCACAAAATGTGGTGTTACCCTAACCAAATAGCACTGAATAAACATGAGTGAAATTCTTTTAAATTTGTTCCTTTTATTTCCCCCTACTAGATTTTCCAGACGTTGTTACATTTTATCCTACTTTTCTAGTGACATTTAAACGCATCTGTCTGATCGCGCGCGCACGCTGTCAGTTTATGTTGGAAATCTTTAAATCTTCCATAATTTTTCTAAAAGAAAATTGATTAGGTTTCCTCACGTGTTCCTCTTTCGCCTCTTATTGTTTGAGGCTATTAAAGCGATCATCTCCACGCAAAAACAAACATAGGGTTTTTTTTATTTTATCTAATAAGGTTTTTAGGAAACCTTATTAGCACGTGCAAATGCACCGAAGCACTATTAGTCACAACGATCTCTTATTTTTGAGCCTCAAAGATCTTAAAGAAGATTTAAGTATCAAGTGAAGGACTGTCATTCCAAAATAGCAAATGTTGCCAGTATGATGAAATTGAGAAGAAATCAGAAAAAGTCTTATTTTACGTAAATAAACATATTGTTCAGAAGAAGAAGAAGATGCTATAAGGGTTCTAAAATGCCAGGGTTTTCTATCATATTTAATAAGTGGGATGAGGAACAAAGAAGCAATAAATACATTAGAAGAAGTTTTATTTCAACAACAATTTCAACAAGTTTTCTGTCAACAACCAGCCACAAATGGGTTGTCAATTAGTGCATTAGATATTAGCTGCAGTGTGTGTTTATGTTTCTGAATGTGTGACCAGTGGTCGGATTTTGTGGACGGGATCAACATTTTCCCCTTGTCTCACTTCATTGTTGATGAAGTGCAGGTATTTTTTTTGATGAACCCCCATCTGTTTAGGGCCATGGTGTCAGCTGACTGGGACACTCGGGCGCCTGGTAATCCAACCAACGACACGTACACTGTCGTATCCATGAATTGCTCCAGTTCTGTTGTAATGAGGTTAAGGGGCTTGTTGGTGTTGCACTGAATGGCATATAAATTTCATTGCTCTACAACTATTTCCAGAATGTCTTCAGAAAAAAACCCATCTTGAAGTATCCGTAGGGGGAAATGATATTGTTTGATTTTGGAAGGCTGTCCTACCATTCTGGGTGATCAGTGATGTCGGCACTGTGGGGTGTTCTCCAATGGTTACCCCGATATTTCATCTTCTCCATTTTCTTATAAAGAAGTTCATTTTATTGTCTTAACATTGCTGTCATCAAATATTCATCTTTTTGTGCAAGCGATTGCTGATCATAGCTTCCACAAAGAAGGTAAAATTGCACATTTTTTTATACAAAACTTTTTAAGACTTTCAAAAACAAGGGTGAATTTAATTTAATTAGATTATATATATATATATATGCAGCCTACATCACTTTTGGTGACTAAAGGACATTTAACCACCTGAACCTCATCATTAAAGCTAATCTGCTCTGGCAAAATGCAGCCCGGATAATTATCATATTAATGAGCTTTATGGTAATGAGATCATCTGTGAGCAAAGGGGGAATGAGATGAAAGTGCGAGAGCTGGGATTGTGGAGAAGGACACAGGCTTAACCTCTTTAAATATTTCATTTTCCTCCTCACTGTTGCTGCAAGGTTCAGGAAAAAAAGCCCTTGACCTTGTGGCCCCTCCCCAAGAGGTGGCAAAGCTCTGTGTCAAGAGTCTTTGTGATTTAAAATGTTCTCGCTTCTCTTTTTTTCTTTTCCTCGTCTCTGTCTTTGTTTTCCAGAACCCGAAGGATCGATTTTAAATGTTAAAAGACTGCATCAGAAAACGTCTCCAGCCACACTCCTTTGTCACGCTTGGGGTCAGGGGTCAGATTAGAGATGGGCCTTTTGCATCATAGGTTTTAAAAAGGTCAAGTTTAGGCTGTCCAGGTGAAAACACAAGGGTGGCATTTCACAATTTTCTCTGTCTGAAACCCAATTTAGAGAAATACTGATTAGGGGCTTCTAAAAAGCGGTTTCTGTGTGGACGCCTTGCTGAAATGATAAGAAACTTTAACATTTTCATATGGATGGAGCTCAGACATGAAGAGGGAGTTGAACAGCTGAAGAGTTTTATTATCTTCACACCTGTGGGGAGATAGTTACACCCAGACAGATTCTGGGTCAATGTTATGGACATCTTACCTGTTGGAGATAGTGCTTTGATCAACCTCAGTTTGGAGAGATAGAATTTAATTCTGACAAGGCTGATGAGCTAATGACTAGCCTGAATGCAGCTAACACTAAAGTGGATCACTTCTGCCAAAATAAAATAAAAAGTTAAAAATAAGATTTCACCTTTAAAAAACCTACAATGGAACATTAGGCCTGATACTCAGTCATTTTTACTCTAATCAACACCTTCATTCATGTGTCCGGGGTGGCCCATCTGTGTATCAAACCAGCAAAGACCCTAATGAGCCTCTATTGTGAGGAGAGTGAGGGTAATCTGCATGAGAATCTAGTTTACATCATCTCTTTTTTTAAAAGCTTGAACTCTTTTTTTCCGGCTTTACCAAAAAAAAGTCCAAACAGCAGCTTGATTCCACTGTATATCTCCCGGTTGTGCTCAGGTTAGTATCCTTTTTTTGGCAACAGTTTGTTTTAAGTTTTTGTATCAGTCTGCTGCAGTTTAGGACTAAATAAGACTAACTTTATTTCCCACACCTTTTTGTTCTTAGGTTTCTTCCTGACAGGGTTGTAAATGCATTGTCGCCTCCATAATGTCCAGCTGCCATTTTATTTTGAGTTTTGCTGCTGAAAGTTCAGTATTTACATATACAGTCCCAAAGAAAGCACCGCTGCCAATAGTGTTTGTCAAAGCAGCACATTAAAATAAGTTACTTCTATAAATGCTGCTCATTTGAATTATTTATAAACAGTATTTAATAAAGGCTGTCACTCACGGAGTATGACTCCAGAAAATGACCTCTCAGTGCACGAACATGACATTTTCAAAATTAATTAATTAGGCATTCAATGGAGTGTTAAACGAAGAGCAGCAGGACTGCCAATGGCAGGGTTAGGTGAACATTTAGATATTCACTGACTGATGCAGGAAACTTTCAACAGTTCATCCATCCATCCACTATGGGAGCACCAGCCGAAGACAAGATTCCCAGACCTTCATCTCCTCGGCTACCTCTGCCACTTATTTAGGCGTTGAATCACGTGGGCAGCAGCTTGTGCAGGGAGGCCCAGAAGTGAAGGCTCGCTGGAATTTCAACCTGGCAGACTCACCTCAGCTGTCGTCGCAGATCCTTGCTCGCAGCAGCCAATCAGCATCCAGTTTCAGGATATAAGGCTCCCCGTCCACAGCTCCTCCTGCTCGCCAACCAAGTTTCGTCCCGCCGCCTCCCCCATCTCCACCCTCGCCTTCCCAAGCTCCTCCGGACTCCCCTTTCTTGACCTCTACTCCACCACCAGGTCCAGGTCCCGGGGGAAGACTACCCTAAACTCTCACCCTACGTCGATCATTCAAGCTCTCAGTGATTCTCTGCAAACTTGTCTTCTGCCAGCGCCAAAGACCTCCAGCCAATAAAACACTCTAATTGTCCCCATCTCTCGGTGTGAGTCTCTCCAGGTTGAAATCTCTTTCCACAGCCTCCTCTTCTAGCTCTTCCGGGAGGATTCCAAGGCATTACCAAAGCCAGGACAGTCTCTCCAGCGTGTTTTGGGTCTGCTTTCAGTTGGACATGCCCAGAACACCTTGCTAGGAAAGCGTCCAGGGGGCACCCTTACCAGACGTCCAAACCACCTCAACTGGCTCCTCTCGACGTGGAGGAGCAGCAGCTCTACTCCAAGTCTCTCCCAGATAACCCAACTCCTTATTCTATCCCTGAGGGTGGCTGTAGCCAGCCACTCTGCAGAGGAAACTCCTTTCAGATGCTTTTCCGTCTACTCTTTTATTTAGTGGAGCTGCAGACTTCAGACCTCATTAGCTGTATCGCATGACAGTACAGGAGAGTTGAAGCGTATTTGGCGTTTGGCTCAGTTATCTCGTCACCATGACAGAATGGTGCTGTAAACATTGTCCCAGTCAGCCTATCTGTCAGGATTCCACTTTTTTTTTGCTGCCCACTAACCACTTATTTGTAGGATGAGTTTAATAAGGTGTTTTCTCCTCTGGGCAGAGCTGTCATTTCTGACAGCGCCCAGCATAGTTGTTGATTGGCTGATGACTGCACGGGTGTTTGAGGGTAAGACAGATTACAACTCTTCGGCGGATCGTTGAACGTCACATGGTGATCGTTCTCGCTTTAACCCCTCACGCAAAATTCCTATGTGTGCTAAAAGAAGACAGTTTGTAGTTAATCTTACCATTTGCAGATCTATGTATTGTCTCCCAAACAATACTGAAATCTCCCAAACGTCTCCCAAACGTCGTCTGAAATCAGCAGTCCCAAGAAATTATACATTACACCTTACCACAAACATCAGCAAGTCAGCTTTCCACTCAGCCAAAAACAAATTGAAACTGAATTGTTGAACTTTAAACATGCAGAACAGAAGCTTAAAGCTAGAATCAGCAATACAAAAGACAAAATAAAGAAAGCTGTGTCTAAAGTTAGCAAAACATTAGCTCAAAGCTAAATATAGCAAGCAGATTTAAATAAAAACAATGTTTTGAATGAATTTAAGGGATCTCAATGTGTTTCTAAGGGGAAAAGATTTGTAAATAAAAGGTAAATATTTCAAGAAATATGAAAGCTGCAAAAATCCAAACGCATGGCACGCTATTCCTGATCGAGTCGAACGTTTTGATGCATGAATTATTAAAATGGCCCAAAGCTTGCAGACGTAGTTACTGTAGATGAGGAGCATGAAATAAATCGGAATAAATAGCACCCATTTGAGAGGTCTTAATTAAATCCAGCGTCTTTATTTAAGCATCAGGAGGAGATCCTGATGATATATTAGTTTCTATTCTCATTGAATACAGCTTCTACCTGGAAACAGCTGAATATTCCTGCTGGACATGAGGTGCAGAGTATCATAACGAAAGCAGGGGGTCATTTTATTCTTTAAAAGCCAGCCTTTCAGTTTCCCCTCATATGCACAGCTCTGCAGTCTGCATTTAGATGAAACCATGCAGCTCTGGGCTCACATCACAGCCGTGTGTTACCTCCTATCTTGACAGAGCCATGAGAATTCAAAACTTCCCAGTTTCTCATGCACTTTTCTCCCTGTCAGACCTGCCCGTGTGAGACAGAAATACTAATCCGAGAAAGTGCTTAGGGCTGTCTCTTTTTTCTGTTATGACTTTGTGCAGGTCTCGCTGCAAAGGTCAACATTTCACAATGGGACCCATCCATCACTGCCTGCTGCTCTTGGACGGCGTTCAGTTTCCACGTCGTGCCAGTGCACACGGTTTCACCACCAGGTGGCGCTGCAGCTGCACGTCGAGGGAGTTCAACAAGGTCTGCAAAATAATCCAGAAACTGGATTAACTGGTTTGGGTTGAAAAAAAGTTGTATTTTTGTTAATACTGATGCTGCTATAACATGTGCAGCTATTGATAACAAATAAATAAATAAAAAAGTAAAAGAGGTCAGCTTTGACTGAAGCCTCATTTGTCAGAATTTCGGCCTGTCCGGTGCTCTGATTCGTCTTCCTTTCCTTTTTTTCCCCTCCTACAGGTGGAGAGGCAGGCATGACCAGTTTCTCTCAGGTTGTCCAGCTGAAGGACGTGTGCCGCTGATGACACCCGAGCTTCATCTCTTTTTAAAGTGATAGCCTGGTCATTTTTGAAGTGATGTTCTGTCAAACAGGGGCGGGACAACGACGCAGTGGTTAGAGCTAGGATCGCTTCCCATATTTTATTACTGTCAGATAATCATATAATCCCATATTTTTATTACTGTCAGAAAATCATAATTCCACATTTTAATACTGTCAGAAAATCATAATTCCACATTTTAATACTGTCAGATAATCACAATCCCATATTTATTCCTGTCAGATAATCATAATCCCAAACTCAGATTCCGCTCACTCTCTTCTTCCTCCGGGTCTCCATGAATTTGGGATTTTGGATCTTGTTGCCGGTACCGGCAGCGTGGACGGGTCCATGTAGTCCAGCCGGGGAGGGGGTGGGTACAGTCCCCCCCCCCCCCCCCCCCCC
>NC_051430.1:33795768-33807609 GCF_001649575.2 Kryptolebias marmoratus
GGGGGGGGGGGGGGGGGGGGGGGTCTTTTGTCTTCTATAAAGCGTGGCACAGGAAGGGGTTCGGGTACCGGTGCTGCCGCGGAGCAGGTCCGGTACCGGAGCACATCTGGAGCCAAGCAAACAAAGAAAGTCCCTCCATTAGTTTGAAATGACGGAAAGGGTCAGGTCCAACAGAACCCTGCAGAACCAGCAGTTCTGGTGGGTCCAGCATGGCCGGCTCTGGACCGGGTTGGCTCAGGCCGAACTCACTAATGAAGACAAAGGTTCTGTTGGGTTTCTGTGTCTGAGCTGAGCTGCAGCTGGAACACATCTGCGTGGACCTCGGGTCCAGAACACCCAGTAGTTCTGATCCCCCTGAAGGAAGCGCCGGTTCTGGGGAGGTTCGAAGTGAGCAGAACCAGCAGATGGTTCTCTCTGAAGAAGGCGGCACTGAGGTCAACCCCTCATTCTCCCCCTGCACATCAGTTCCAATGAAGACCAAACTGAATTAAAATAGAAGCATTTATTTAAAACAAGTGGCTTGAATGTGTATATGACATGTATTTGGACTCAGGGCACAACCATGATGACTCACTGAAATGACATGAATTAGTTTCTATGAATGTTGATTCAAAACACAAGATTTTAGCAGAGATTTCACCTTTTTATCAAATACCAGTGAGGTGTTGTAGNAAAGTGCTGAAGTGGCCCTTTATTGAGGTTTCAGGAATCAGATGAAGGTTTCACAGATCACACACTTGGTTTTAAATGTTCTGCAATCAGTGCAGAATAATCTGCTCCAGGTTTGAAGTGTCTAGGTGTTGTAGTTTTTTAACTCGAGGAGATTAAAGATGCTGAAGGGAGGGAAAAATTAGCTGGAATCGCCCTTTAGCCATTTTCTGAATCGGAAACCAACTTCAGCTTCGTGGAATCGAAGGAGAATATTTTCAGCGAGTTCCCTCGGTTGTGTTTCACCGTAAGTGGCGCTCTTCTTCTTCTTGTCTTTATTTTAGCAGTCTTTTGATGTCCCATCTGCCTTTACATGTCCCATCTTTCTCTACAGTCTGTCTCTACATGTCTCATCTGTCCCTACAGACTGTCTCTATGTTCCATCTGTCTTTACATGTCCCTACATGTCCCATCTATCTCTACCTGTCCCATCTGTCCCTGCCAGTCCAGGTAACAGTTTCTCAGTTTGTGGGGTGCGGTTCCTCTCTGCACGGTACAGCGAAGAAATCTGGTTGTTTTCAGCCACGATCACGCTGGAAAAGATTGTCTTCGACTATATTTAAGCTCTGTGTTCAGGGCCAATCATCAGCATTTTAAATTACAGGTTTATTCCCATTTATTCCCATTTATATGTTAATTCCCATAAATACCCGTCAACTCCCATTGAAAGTTTCCAACCTTGCAATTTCCCACAATTCTGCTGCCCTCCTTGCCACAGCAAACCAGTATTATGAGGGAAATCATATGTGCGAAGGGAAAGAGCCACAGACATGACCTTTCCTCTGGTCGTGTGTTGACTGTGAGAAAGAAGCCCAGTGCCTGTTACTTGTTAGCGGTACCTGGTCTTCTCTCTTCAGGGGTTGAGTCATCCTCCATCTAACTCTGTCCTCTGCGTCCTCTGTCCTCACTCCAACTACCTCCATGCCCTCTCTAACTGTGTCCACATATCTCCTCTTTGTCTCAGTGGTACCAATATACCCACTGTCCCTCCTCTGCACTGTCCAAACCATCTCAGTCCGGCCTCTAACTTTATGTCCCAGTCCTTCAACCTGTGCTGGACCTCTGATGACCTCATTCCTAATCCTGTCCATCCTCGTCCCTCCCAAGGAGAACCTCAACATCTTCATCTCAGTTCTGTCTCCTGTCTTTTTGTCCGTCCCATACGACCTAGCTGCTCTCACCACTGTCTTGTAAACCTTTTCCTTTGACCATTTGCCGAAACTCCGTCCTTATTTGTGTATTTGTACTTTCCAAGACCTGCTACGAGTCGCGGTTCTTCCGTTTTCCTCTTGTTTTGCACCTTGGTCCTGGAATAATCTTCAGACCAAACTAAAGTTCAACATTTCTGTTTCTTTGGGAAAGTTTAAATCTCTGTTCAAGTCTTGTGGAACTGAAGAGTTGTGTTGATCATGATTCTGTTTCATTCTGTCTGTATTTTGATGTTCACTGTAATTTTTGGCGTGTTTGTCTTGATGGTAATCTCATGGGACTTCCTGGTTAAATTAAAGTTGATGTCCTATTTAGTGCCAGTTTGAACAGGAGCTGTGTTTATTTATGATTTAATATAAAGGTGACAGGGACTCTTCTGAGCGGTGTGTTCTGTGTTGATCACTGCCCTCTAAAACACTTGCTACTTTCTCTGTCTTTGTTTGCCTTCTGTCCCAAAATGACTCAATCCCGTCTGTCTTTAGGCTCCACACACACACACACACACACACACATGGCAGTACCGTTTGTTGTCCATCAGATAAAGTTGTGGGCTGTGTCTCTGTGGTTCAGGCATGTTTGCTTGGCCCGGGATTCCCGTATGGCCTTCTAGAGTAAACGCTCACCTCTCTCCCAGGACCTCCAGGGTCACGACCTTTGCTGGAGAAGACAAAAAAAGGGGTGGGTGTGAGCGGACTCTAATCTAGCATTCGAAACTCAACATGTCCGTTCGTCCAGCCATCACTCAGTATCCGTGTGGAAGCCAGCCACTTTCTCCAAGCTTCCTGAGGAATCCTGATGGGTGCAGAGGCCAGAGAGGATATTTAATCCCTCCGTCTGACTCTGGGTCTGCCCCCAGGGTCTCCTTCCTGTAGGGATGTGCCTGGAAAGCCTCCCGAGGGAAACACCCAGGAGGCCTCCTGCTCTGAGTGGTGAGCTGACTCTTCTTGATGCACAGAAGCAGCAGCTTTACTCTGAGTTCTACCACATAGGTACAAAAAATACAATAAAGGGTTAGGGTTTACACCAGAAAAGAGGCTAAGCCCGGTGGTAGGTGGCTGATCACCAGCCGTTCGCCGACCGATCGCTAGCCGACCGTGATTTAGTAAAAAAAATGATTAAAGTCGACAGGAAAGTTGAAAATATGGCTATTTATGATGTGATATTGTAAGATATTTGTGCCAAATATTTACACAACTGCAGTTTTACAAAAAGGAACTTTTAAAATACTTTTTAAACAAAAATACAATTAAAATAAACACTAATTCATTGCACCTAATTTGAATCCTAATTTAAGTCACATTTACAAATAAATTAAATTAACATAAATGAAAAAGTGCAAACAAGGCACCAACACACGTCTCACTTCCAGGCCAATGAATAACAACAGAGAGATGCTGAAAAACAGACAGATGCTGTACTGTGCCGTACTTTTTGTGGCACAGGCTGCATGTTGGATCAGCATATCTAATGCTGAATTTAATAGCCTCATTTTAGTTTTCACTAAGCACAAAACATGCTTACCATGTTTGGTCTTGTAAAGCCACCCACTGAATTTTAGCTCAACTAACCATTTTTGGTTAAACCTGCTCGTTCGGTGTTTATTGCTGCAGCTCCGACCACGAGCTAACTCCAGCGGACTCATTAGAGTCCCGCAGGGCTGCGCGGACCTGAGCGCACGGTGGAGGCGTTTATACTTGGCGCTTCCATCGGTGCAGTATTCTCCAAAAAGATGGGGCAGTATGCTACGTAACCAGCGCCAAGTTACAAAAGGTACACGACGCGACACCGCGCGGGGCGTTCGTGCAGGGGCGTTCGCGCAGGGGCGGCGACAACGCGATTGCATCACTGTTGGCGCCCTCGCCCGGTGAGGAAGATAAAGGTAGCGGTTTTGGGAGCGCAGGTGGAAAAAAACTTGTAAAAAATTACGTATTTATAATAAACAAGCGGAGCTTAGCCTGGCGGCCAGGTCATCAAAACCTGGTGGCCTGCCAGGCTTATAATACACTGGAGGAAACCCTGTATATATATCTATATATATACCTATAGATAGACAGACAGACAGACAGACAGACAGACAGACAGACAGACAGACAGACAGACAGACAGACAGACAGATAGATAGATAGATAGATAGATAGATAGATAGATAGATAGATAGATAGATAGATAGATAGATAGATAGATAGATAGATAGATAGATAGATAGATAGATAGATAGATAGATAGATAGATAGATAGATAGATAGATAAAGAAACCAAAACAACCTGCAGTTGTTTGGTTCATGTATTTACAGAAAACTCTTCAAATTATGAACCCAATGGTTACTTTTTGTCATTGCCACACAGCTTTCAGTGAGATTCTAATGGGACTCATGGACCAGCTTGTTGGCATGGAGCACCAAGGTGGACTGACTTCAAGGAGTGTCACATTTGGCAAACTTTGAACACATTTCTCCAACGTTTCCGTTTGGAATACAGCATCTGGATTAAGCTAAATGGGACATAATGACAGCTCACGTTAAAACCCACTCCTGTTTTTCTGACAGCAGTCCTGCCCTGCTTGATTGAGACGTTGACTCATGAATCTCAAACTGCAGCTGCCTGCCAGATGAGCCTGTAGGGTTGTAGAAGACACGTCCTTACATCCCTGCCTGGGACGGATCCTTTCTGCCTCGTTGGGCGGTGTCTCCGCTGCTCCTTTAACGGGATCGTAGCCGCAAAAAACAGTTTGTCTAATAAGCCAGGTGGCTTTGTGAGCTGTTTGTTTTTATGTGAAGTGCCTCTTCTTTGTGTGGAAGGTACAGTATGTGTGTACGTATGGACGGTGTGGGACAGAAACCGCAGCTCTATTTATCCTGGGCCTTTTTTCGGCATCTGAGGCTGCCCCTGCCGCTCTCGCGCCTCCGGTGCGGTGAGACAGACCTGAGTGACCTTGTTCGGAATCGCATCATTAGTTTCTTCTGCTTGTGTGTCTGTCTGAGCAAGACACTGAAGAATGGAAGCAATGAATGGCTCTGGATATTTCAAGCCATGGAATTCTTTTAAAGAAGGCATGTCGGCGGTCGCCTTTCGTGCCAGAGCTTTGGACTAACATCATCTTAACGTGAAATATGATGGAGTTGTAGCCTTTTTGGTCAGAGCTCAAAAATAACCTTATTAAAAATCTGATGTGATATCTTGAAAAATCACACAGAGTATGTGTTGCTACGGCAACACAAGTTTAGTGCAGTATCTGTAAAGTTGACTGAGTTATAGTCACTTTGAATTAGGTCGACTCCAAAATTGAATCAGTTGTAGATGAACCTCCAATGATTACTTTCTGAATAGTTCACTAAAATCTGTCCACACACACACATGAACACACACATACACACAGATGTGGGCAAGAACATTAGCGTTCGCCTTTGCTTTTTGGCGGCGGGCGCTAATGAAGTATTTTTCCTGGGAATTTCTACAGGAAACTCAAAATTCCTCACCTTCCAGGATCTGTGTAGGAAGTGTCAGGGACCAGCCTGCGGATCCCTGGCATCCCAAACTGGTTGTCGGCACATGGAATGTAGTATCAGTAGCAGAAAAGGAGGCTGAGCGATACCAACTAGATATAGTTGGGCTCTGGAACCCACCCTCTGGAGGTACCCAGGCAGAGACTCCCAGACCCCTGGCAGAGACCCTTGATTTTAGAGTTTGAATGTTCTCCCCTTGCATTTGTTTTAGGCTACAGTCTTAAAACATGCACTGTATGTTAGGATAGTTGGCTTAAGATGTGAATGTTAGGTGTGTATGAATGTGTGTGTGTCATGCGTCTCTCAGGGATGGACTGCTGAATTAGGCACCGGCATCTTGCGACTCTGAACGGCACAGAAAATGCAACTACAGCTCTGGTTTTTCACCGAGTCTGTGAGACGTTTGCCCACGCTCCTCTCCCAGCTCCAGTTATTGTCCTGCTCTGCCCAGCCCCCTCTCCCTCCCCGTAGGAGTCTCTGGGCATTGTGAGAATGTTTACTGGACATCCTGTTTGTGTTATCTTAGAGCTGCTGCTGTTTTCCAGACCCGACGCAGATCTAAACCCTGGATCAAACATCCCGAGGCATTGAAGAGGGGAGGGAGGAAGGGGGGGGGCGTGTAACGTCCACATTCTAGATCGACTCTCACGAGTAAACCCTTCTGTTTTTGTAGGAAAGCATTTGAAATAGATTCAGATTACATTTGAAAATGTTCTGTTCGGACCATATGTTGAACTTAAAACCATCATCTGACATTTAAGGCTGTTTTGTAGAGATTTTACGTCTCTCACTTTGAGTTTGTCCCAGATGTGCATACTTTGAGGACGTTGTGTCTCTTTCTGGAGTTCACTTGTTTGGAATGCATCCGCCAGTTTAGCAATGCACTGATATATTACGCTTTTAATGCAGTTCGGCATTGTTTTTATGAGTTTGAGATTGAGAAGAGATCTGTAGAAGGCTATTAAATTCAAGTAGACTGCAGGCAAACTCTGTGTGTGTGTGTGTGTGTGTGTGGGGGGGGGTACTAATCAGAATTTTCTTTTCAACCCTCCTGTGGCCTTTGGGTCAAATGGATCCGAAGTTATAAAGGCCTTTTCTTCCTCTCTTCGGTTATAAGGGCTTCAGAAGGGTTAAAATGGATGTGATTTGATCTATTCTGCTTGTAAAATAGCATCAAACAGGTAAGCTTTATTGTATACAATCACAATATTTTTCTCCTAACTGAAACAGCCTATGACTGGGACGGCACTTAAGAAGTCAAACCCCAAACTGAACAAATGATTAAGATCCATCCATAAAGTAGTATCTATCCATCTTCTTCCTCTTATCCGGGGTTGGGTCGCGGGGGCAGCCGCCTAAGCAGGGAGACCCAGACTTCCCTCTCCCCAGCCACTTGGGCCAGCTCCTCCGGGGGAATCCCAAGGCGTTCCCAGTCCCTCCAGCGTGTCCTGGGTCTTCCTCTGGGCCTCCTCCCTGTGGGACGTCACCAGGGAGGCGTCCTCACCAGATGCCCGAGCCACCTCAACTGGCTCCTGTCGACGTGGAGGAGCAGCGGCTCTACTCTGAGTCCCTCCCGGATGACCGAGCTTCTCACCCGATCTCTAAGGGAGAGCCCAGACACCCTGCGGAGGAAACTCATTTCAGCCGCTTGTATTCGCGATCTCGTTCTTTCGGTCACTACCCAAAGCTCGTGACCATAGATGAGGGTAGGAACGTAGATCGACCGGTAAATCGAGAGCTGCCCACTCCCATGCACACAGTCATGGTGTTTGTTTACACGGACCAGGTGGGATCCCTTATTCTGGGATCAGCTCATGGGGACACTGGTCCCCCTTCTGTCTTCAACTTCTGGGATCTTGTATGATGTCCCAGAAAAGACTAAATAAAACGACTGAGAAAAAGGCTGGCAGTGTTTGTCAATTTAACAATGTGATAGTTTAACTGTGGGCGGCCCTCTCACTATGATAAATGTTAATCTTTTTATATCTTTACCAACAGAGTAAGGCAAAAGCTAGATGTCGGAACAGTCAAGTTAACTGATTATTGCTTATCAGTCCAATAACAACAAATCCTGCCATCCTGCCTTTACTCTGAAGTCTTTCCAGCAAACAAAAGCTGTTTCCTCTCATGTGTGACCTCCCTTCATACAAACGCTTTCTAAAGTTGTTTCAAACACCACCAAAGTAAATATCACACTTTAAACGCTTTCTGTGATCCATATTGTGGCATACAAGTCGATGCCATGAAGCAAAACAATTTTTCTGAGATGTCACCAGGTTTTAAAAAAACGCAGTCAGATGGACTTTTGCAGGGTCCTGACGAGGTCTTCAGGAGTATATTAAGATCACAAAGGGCCGCCCATTACGTGTCATGGAGCGTGACAATTCCACAATGGTTCTGACCACGCTCCAGGGCAGTTTCAGCCAAGTGCCTGCAAAACAGTGCAGTTCCTCCCTGTTACTGCTTTAAATCATTCACCGTCTTCCATGCGCCAAGTGGCCCAGAATCTCGTCTCGAATCGCCCAGATTTACTCGTCTCAGGCGATGCGGAGGGCTCCGTCACTCGGCTCAGGCGATGCGAAGGGCTCCGTCACTCGGCTGAGCTGGTGACCATCTGCACCGGCGTCTGGACTTCACGGGAGAGGGGTGACGAAAGAGCTGCCTCAAACTAAGACACAGACGCACCCTTTGAACCTTGACTCAGACCTAGAGTACTCTGTTAGGAGGTTAACCTCACCCCCCCACACAAAGCCAAACAGTGACTTCCTTTTTGTTTGGCCTTGTGGAAGACAAATACAGTACATCGTTTTTAACTCTGAACAGACACTCTGGCACATTCCTTTAGACTTTTTTTTCCAGAGGGGCCAAAGAAAAGGAAGTAGTTTGTTGGAGGCACTTCCAGACATGCTCAGCTCCACTTTTCTATCCCCGATAGCGTCATTTCTGTGTCATCAGCGAGGCTTTCCTGCAAACACACAAATCCTCGATGTCTCACAGCGTAGTCATACCAGTAGGCCCAGACATGGGAAAACTGTCGCCCCCACCGCTCTCTTTCCCCCCCACTTCAAAACACCACATCTGTCTGGGGAACCAGACGCTTGCTGCTTTCTGTGGTTCTCCTGATCTAAGGACAACTTGGATGGACGCACGACTCCAACTAAGCTACGTCAGATAATTCTTTTAAAACTGCACAAAGACAGGAAGCCGAGGCGCTACGGCGCAGCCATTTGCAACCGAAGAGTAGGTTCTCTTTTTCAGTTTGAGCAAAAAAAAGGCAAAAGGTGACTGGAGAAATTGGCTTTTGTGGAAATTTGCTGAAGTTAAAACGGAGTTGTTGAAGCTCAGACAAGCAGAACGGAGGCTAAAATTCACAGAAAATTCACGAGTGAAGCACAATGTCAAAACTAAAAGCAACAAAACAGACGCTGAAACTAATACTAGCAAGAACAGTAGCTAAAACAAGAAAAACATTGGCTAAAATGAGCAAAACAGTAGCTAAAAGTAAAAAAAAAAAAGCATAATTTCATTTTTTATGGAATAAAGTGATCTTTATAGGGAATTTTATTTTAATAAAATTGAATATTTTGGAAACTATAAGGGTTGCAAAGAGAAACATTGTAATGGAGCTAAACGTTTTGATATATGAGTGATTAAAATAGCGTAAAGTATGTGGAAGTAGTAGTAGAAATCCTCAGTTTTCAAACATAGACTCCTGTCTGACTCATGAATATAACCAAGTCTAAATCGTGCTTCTTTACAACTAAGTTTGGGGGCAGATCCGCCATCTTTACCTGAATTTCTGCTATGGCTGCAGTTTCACTTTGAGTCTAACCCCCACAGACTCTGATGCATGATCCCCCCCAGAGGATTGTTTTCCCTGTCCTCCCCGAGGAAGAGGTGATGACGTTAATGACAGGAAATGTTCGCGTCGGCCCAAACATCTGTCAGCCATGCCTCATAAGCCGCGTCTCAGGCTGAACGAGCCGTTTAATGGATGTTTTTGATGGTTATCCGTCAGTTTTGTGACCGGTGGCTTTCCCTGAGCTTGGATTGCGCCAAACTGTTCTAACCTCCTTCATACGTAAGTGTGTGTGTGTGTCTGGAGGTTTTCTGAGCTGAAACGAGTGTGTGGCACTGGGAGGAAGACGTCCTGCTGGTGTTGAAGGACTTTAAAGGGCAGCGAGTTTCCTTGCTGCTTTTAATTGAGGCTTTCGAGAATTTTGAATCCACAGATTTTAGTAAGCAATATAAATTGAAAGCCTAGCACTCTATAAAGGAATGTTTAGTGTGTGCTTCCTTTCATGTCTAAGATAAACACTTTGTGTGTTTGAGGGTGGTGATTTAGAGCCTTATCCACTGTCCGAAAACTTGGCGCAAGTTGTGTAAACAACGGAAGCGCTATGGACAACGTTGGCCCTGTGTTGTTGCTGTTTTTTAAACTTATGGGGATTCTCCTGAGACTTCAGGAAGAGAGGCGCAGTGGAAGAAATGCTCTGGATGCTGCCATTGTTGCGCGGAGTAGGACAGCTGTTATCCGCCGGAGATTTCAGGCTTTACAGGCCTTCAGCTGAGGGACAGACGGCAGAAACGCTGCAGGGTAAGCTAACGCTGTTGTTTATATTCCTACCATCCCTCTTTATGCTCGCATCTGGTCACACCCACGACCAATGAGTGAACAGGAGCTAAGCTAGCGCCGCCCACGAAGCAGAGCCGGCCCGGCTGGCCTGACTCCGAAGCAGGGACCAAAGAAGCAGGGCCGGCCTAGAAAAAATGCAGATGGAAACGCGCGCAAAGCGAGCCGAGTAGAGTGGAGCCAGGACCTTTAGAGCCGGTGTAAAAGGGGCATTTGATAAATCACCACAACCTCACTGTGGACACCAACAGAGACACCTCTGAAAACCTTGTCAAGACCCTGCAAAGTCCATCACCAATGTACATGCATCACAGTGGGGAATCCTTTCAGCATGTTTCCCAGATTCATGGGATTGTAGCCAACCTCCCAGGATGTGGACGCAACAGGAACTGCAACCCCAGGCATATCAGACAGATAGCGTGGGGTGGTAGAAAAAGAGCCAAAGAAACCATCCAAAACCATTCAAGCCGAACGTAAAGGTCAAGGTACGTCACTTTCTGATTGTACCAACAGTCACATTGTGAATCATAATGAGCTCCATGGGAGAAAACCCAGGAGGCTCCACTACTGACAGAAAAACACAAAAAAGCACACACATCCTCTAGAAACACTATTCTTGGGGATGACCTAGCTGATTTAGTAGGTTATTTACCTTTAGGAAGCATAACACTATTGTTTAATGACATGTTTTCTGTCTTTTCGTTCATTTTCTACATTAGTATGAATAGATACATTTGGTACCATAAAGTTATGTCTTTTATTTGAATTTTAGGAGGTAACAAAATTGCTGTTTTTGACAGAAGATAGATAGTTTTCTCCCAAATTTGACCAAAAAGAAGAAATCCTGACTTATAAATGAGCTGCATTGAGCCTGAGGTGGAGGTTATCTGAAGATTTCTTGCCCTGAGCTTCAGCAGCAGTGAGCAGAGATGGTGCTGCCGCCGATAAATATTGATCTGGTTGTTAGCTTTTCGCCCCCTAGTAGTTAAGTTGAGAGTCACAGTTTGGCTCCATTTGGGGTTTAAACACCAGAGTAAAAGAGAAGGACGAGTGTGTGGACGTCAGCAGGGAGGAAACATTATAATTAATGAGGGTTGAGCAACGTTTCCTTTCATTCTTTGCGTTTCGGTGCCTCTGTAAGCCTGGAAGCATAAAGGGATGTACGTATTATCCAGTTCATTGGTGCTAGTAGTTAAATCTGAGCAGAGGGTTAGTTCAGGATGTGTTTCATTGTCATTCAGTCATTGTTGGACCATTATTGATCCCCACCATTATGTTATCGACAAGAGGATATCTAGAAAACTTGTATATTTGTTATGATGTAACAAATGGAGTGA
The DNA here is from genome assembly GCF_001649575.2 of Kryptolebias marmoratus. Lineage (NCBI taxonomy): Eukaryota > Metazoa > Chordata > Actinopteri > Cyprinodontiformes > Rivulidae > Kryptolebias > Kryptolebias marmoratus. The sequence goes on from NC_051430.1 coordinate 33,807,159, forward strand.
ATGCCATTCATTTCAATCGGTATATGTCGTAAAGTATAGAAACCGAAAGCGACACAATCAAAAATAAAAGCAGAAATATCCATATCCTCTTCCTTACACATTTCCTCCTCTCTAATCACCGTGTGCGTTTCTGCCTCAGTATGCAAATGAGGAGGGCTGTCTTCTTGGTCCAGCTCCTCTCCTATTGGTCAATAACCAGGAATCAGACCCTCCAGGATTTCGTGATGTTGCGATCGCAACTAATAACGTAAAATCAAGCAAACCCTGCGAAATCGCAACTTTCCTGCAACTTTAACCCAATATTTATTAAAAACAAAAACAACTGAATTTTTTGAATTTACCATGGCCTGGATGACTGAGAATCTACACCACCAATATTTATTGTTTCTGAAGTGATTTGCCACTGTTTCTGCGGTCTAGTCTCTTCTTTGTGGGTTTGTGTAGCGTGGAA
>NC_051430.1:33807987-33811516 GCF_001649575.2 Kryptolebias marmoratus
AAATGCTCATGAATGTCAGTTTAGAAGCTCTCAAAGTTCTCAAATAAAGCACCTTTTGAGAATGTCAATGTTTGTTGGTGATTATCTTACAAAACTAGGAAGTATTTTTGGTTTATATATTAAAAGTTATGGTTGTTTATTGATTTTAGTACAAAAAAAATGGCAACTTTTAGGAAAATGCCCCGCAAAATCCTGGAGGGATTGTCTATTCTAGAAGAGCACGCCACTCTAGTCTAGAGGCATGACGTCTGCTGATTTCTTGTAATCTCAGGATTGTGAAGATGCCCCTGAAAGTTGTCGCAACCAATATGTACGTGTACTCATGGGAGAAAATAAAAGGGAGAGTGTGTTCATGTTCCTGGCTGCCAGCGGTAGCGTAGCCTTTGTGGTGTGAACGAGGTGAATCATGGCTTTAATTAAGACGAGCTCGGCCGAGCTGTCTCGTTAGACGGCTGCTGGAAGAACATTTCAAACGGCCTGCTCTGCAAGCAGCTACTGGGACTCTTTACACGATGAATGGGAGGGATTTTCCACTACTCAACCTATTCGTCTTCCTCCTGCAGCCTCTGGATTTCCACTCCTTCTGCTTGTTGAAGAAAAAATGGAATTAAAGGCCTGGCATTCCTCGACGTAAGGCATATCATCCACTGCCAGAGCTTTAGACTTCGATCATCTTAGCTATTTTGGGTCAAACCTTGTGTGAGATGTCACGCTTCAGTGTTGGTGTAGCCATTTTTGTGTTGGCTAAGATCAATTAGCCGTGACGGTCAGCTACTACCACAGCAAGTTTTAGCACACTAGCTGTAAAACTGACCAAATTAGAGCCTTTTGGGTTTTTTAAGGTCATTTGGACATAGTGGCCATCTTGAATTGGGTTTGCTTTAAAAATGTTTCCACCTTTAAAAGTACATCCAGCAATTATTACCTGAAAATTTCATTAAAATTAAGCTGTTTTGCTAATATATCGACAGAGTTGACTCCCGATGGTTAATGGGAACACTTGAAACAAAAATCTTGCACTGTTAGCACTTGGGTTAGGTGTTGGAGATCAGTGTCAGCTACTACCACGCCAAATCGTAGCTCGATGGCTGCTAAATTCGCTGAGTTATAGCCGATTTGGTGGCGGTCGCCGTCTTGAATTGGTTTGCCTCCAAAAGTTAATCACTTCTAGATGTTCATCCAGTTTCATTAAAATAATACGGTAGCTCCAGGCAATAAAGTCCACCACATGTTCTTGTTGCTGCTTAATTGTGCAGCTCAACTATTTTCCTCATCAGTCTCAGCTGTTTTTAAACTTCTCTCCCCTCGTATCCCTTCATGCATCTCCCGTTTGCATTACTTTTCCATCTGGGGTCGGAGGAGCTGTCTCAGCTTTGGCGACGTTGCCAGCGTGGCTGGTTTGGCCGGTGGTTTTTTTGGCGGATTTGTTGGCGACTCTGCTGCAGATTCCACGGTGCGTCACGGCCAAGCGGCGTCTGCTCAGCCGGCCTCGCAGGCCCGAGCCTCAAACGCTCCTCTCGTGTTCCTGCAGAGAGGTCAGGGCGGACGTGTTGGCAGTGCCTAGCAAACAACACTTTCCCCATCCCTGACTCAGCAAACCCAGGGCACACACACACACACACACACAAACCTCTCAGCAAACCTTGAAAGATGGTGAAGCAGAAGGATTTGCCGAGGTGGCCATGCGGAACAAATGAGTCTGTTCTCGTTAGAAGTTTGTGTATCTCCTTGAAGTCGACTTTGTGAGAATAATTCTGCGACTTTTAGATGCAGAAACTGCAAAACTGTCCACCTCAGGCGGTAGGGGCAACTCAATGGACTCCATTTTGGAACCCTTCCGTCCCCATAGTGAGAAGGGTTCATTATCGTCCACCGTCAAAGGCGATGGCCAACGATAACTAACCAACATAACTTTTTCAGTCACCAGCAGGTGGCGGTAATGTCCTGATTTAATGACTTCCTTGGAATCTGAAAGAAATCTTGTTGACGGTAAGATCATCAGCTCTCATTGAAATGTGCTGATTCCCTCTAAATAAGACAAACGGATCCATTTTTAAACTGGTAGATTCTGAAGCGCTAACTGAAAAAGTTCTTCTTCTTCTTGTGGATTTTAATGGCGGTTGGCAAGAAAGTGAAGGTGCACATTACCGCCACCTGCTGGTGACTGAAACAGTTCTGTGCCGGGAGTTCAGGTCTTCATTTCCGGTCCCGTTGAATTAACAACAAAATAAAAGCTTGTCTTTGGTTTAACCATTGCAGTTTAAAAAAAAAAAAAACGTACCCCTTTTTTATTTTTGCATTTGCCGTTCTTCTAATTTTGTTTTAAAAACGAAAAAACACATGCTTGTTTTGTTTTTGCAATTTTATTTTGAAAGAACGAACCGTACACGGATTCAGAACAGTTTGTCTTCATTTAGCTGAGAGTCGAACACCAGACGATTATAATACCTGCTGTCTGCTCACACACTCCTGCTTCATTATTATTATTTATTTTATATTTTAACATTCTTCACCAGTTTAAAGTTTTTCTTGTCTGACTGCAGTAGATTTTTTTCATCTCCTTCTTCTTGATATGAATCATTATGACTTATTCAGCCATGTCAGAGACTTACTGCGATTAGATTCAACCATAGAGCATAAATGTTGATATATCCCATTCTGCAGCATGACTGTGGAGTATTGTGCCGTAGATCTTTTTATCATCACCCCATAAATAAAATAAATCCTATAACAGGGTATGATTTTGCCTTGTGAGATAAAACTAGCCCTGCAGGAATCAGTCATAGTGATGGAGGAGAGAAGCAGTGCTGTAGAGAAGCGCTTCGTTCCGTATCTGCCCGTTGGGTAAATAATCAGCTTTGGCTCAGAAATCACAACCGCATCTCTGCAAGATACCTCTGCTTGGAAACAAGTCAGATGTAGGTTTGTATGCTAACAGGGATTGTCGTTTTTCTTTAAACCTGGAAACTAAATTCAGTTCAGTTTGGATTTGTGCTGCATGTTAAAGCAATGCCACCGTTGCACTGTGCAGAGGTTGGCCAGCCAAAGGCTAATTTGCAAATCTAGTCCTTGGTTTGGCTTTTTAAACTGAAATCAATAAATAAAAGAACTAGCCATTCCACCTGCAAGCACATGCAAATACTGATACAAAGGAAGAGAGAAAAGCCTTACTGCTGAATTTGCTGGCAGGTTTGTTTTTTGTTTCATCCTCAGTTTCACTTGAGATTTCAAATCTCTTAATTGCTACAAATCCATGGAGGTCTAAATTTTAAACCATGAACTTTTATTTGGAAAGTGAGGCACCTACGACTAAAACCTTTATCCAGTCCCTTCAGGATTTCGCGGGCATTTTATGTGATTGTTGCGGCTAAAATGCCTGATTTTGCGGGGCATTTTCCTAAAAGTTGTGATTTTTTTTTTTACTAAAATCAATAAACAACCATAACTTTTAATATATAAACCAAAAATCCTTCCTAGTTTTGTAAGATAATTCCCAACAAACATTGACATTCTCAAAAGGTGCTTTATT
>NC_051430.1:33811855-33820280 GCF_001649575.2 Kryptolebias marmoratus
GAATCACTTTAGAAACAATAAATATTGGGTTAAAGTTGCAGTGTTTTGGGCAAAGTTGCAAAAAGTTGCGATTTCACTGGGTTTTCTTGATTTTGCGTTAATAGTTGCGATTGCAACATCACAAAATCCTGGAGCGTCTGATCATCTATGAGGACTGGTCAAACTCTTGTAGAGATGTAGAAGAAACAGATATTGTTCTCTGTCTCTTCCTGGTATTTTGTGTTTCATTCCATACTTTGGTCCTTTTTTTTCCTTCGCTCGTGTCGCGACCCTTTCTCTCCCGTGCTCCCATCAGTTTGCAGCTGTGATGCGTTCCCCAGAACAACCAGGAAGTAATATTCCCCTCCCTGCCTGTTGAGGCCCATCTGTCCTGTCTTCACGCGGAAGGAACTGTTATCTGCACCTGAAGGTTGTGCATCTGTGCGCCGCCTCGGATGGTGATATTATGGGGTATTTATGACTCCTGGCAGAATTGGAGAAAGAATCAGAGGGCGGACGAGAAACAAAGAGCGACAGCAGAGGAAGAAACGAGCACAACGAGCTTTCACGCCTTCCTCCTACTACCAGATTGCTTTTTTTTTTCAGGTGGGATGGGGTTGCCATGGCGATGGGGAGTTATGACCGCGGTCGGCTGGGGGATCCTCTTAACGCAGCATAGCAGAAGTGTGACTTTGCCGGAGACTATTTTCCCCCCGTCGCGATCGGTGTGTGGGTGTTTGAAGGCATCAGAATTTATTCATTGGCTTCATCTCCGTACATGTCAGTCTAAAGCAAGAGAAGTGTCCGTATTTACCTTTGTACCTGTTATAATCAGGTAAACCCTCCCTGATGTTAACTTTCCAGTGGCAGGGAGAATCAGAAACATTGCTTTGTTCTTTGTCGTGGTTTTTATAGGGAACTGTTGGCTCAGACTGAATGGTGTGATCCTTTAGTGTATGTAAATACGACCATCTTTAGAACCAAACAGTTATATATAGTAGCTTAAAAGCATCGCATTAAATCTAAAATTCATCATAAATCTTCACGATATTGACTGTGTGGAGTCATGTATGTACAGACGCACATAAATGTGTTGGTCCCCTCATACTTCATTGAAACAACTCATTGCCTAAACTAAGGCACGAAGAATCTAGCTAACAGTGCCGATGCTAAGATAATTAAATTGATAGAAATTAAAACATCAATGTGGTATAATACTAAGAGGTACCAAAAAAAAGGCCCGCTAACAGCCAATATGATATAATAACTAATTGTACAGACTAACGGTACCAAACTATCTAAAAGTACCCCAGGCCTGCTATATTTCAACTAAGATAATGAAAGAGGGAGGGAGGGGGAGAGAAAATATATATATATATATATATTGTAGGAAGATATTCAGTGGTACTATAGTCTGCTTTGGTTATAATGTGGATCGGAAATGTTTCCTCAAAGTGAAGTAATCACCAGTTTTGACAGGGTGGTAGCTCTTGTCAGTAAAGGAATATTCGAGACATTTTTAGGGGATGTGAACGCCGTCATAAATATTATTCCTGTGTTTGCCTTCCATCCTCCTTGATTCTTAGCTGCCTACAGAGAGTCGAGGTAATTGTAAAGCCACTCCATCTAGTCGATTCACTGATAAACCTCCCAAAAGTGCTTTATTATGATCGGCTGCCAATCAGAGACTTCAACTGAATCCTCTTAATGAAAGGGGTGAGCATTTCTGAATCACTTGCCAAAGCTTGCCTGTAGTTTGTTGCAGAAGTGGGAAGCTCGTTGTCCTTGACTTCAAAACTTGTTTTCTTTTTTTCCCCCCCTTTAAAACCCAACTGGCGTTGATTCAAGACCGTATACCTCTCATTCCTTGCACCTCCGTCTCAGTTTGGGATGTGATGAGTTGGACACATGCTTCTGTCTGCCCGCAACACTACTAAGTCAATTTCCCACCGTCCCCCTGCAGACGTGGTCATCTGACTCACAGAGAGAAGAAGTTGCCGCTATTATCCCCCCCCTGTGTTCTTCGGGCTCTGGCTGCTTATGGAATGATGCTTAGTAAAACCTCACAGTAGCACACGGGCACACAGGGCTGTAATTTCCTCTGCTGTCTATTTTAGGATGACTTGTAGTCATGAAGAAAAGAAAAAAGTCATAAACACAGACTATAATTTGGAAGTGCAAAAGTGCATTGACAGTGTCCAAGACACCGGGCGAAGACTTAGAGCACTGCAACATACAGAATCCGTGTACGGTTCGTTCTTTGGTTTTTTCATTTCAAAATAAAATTGCAAAAACAAAACAAGCACGTACCCCTTTTTTATTTTTGCAATTGCCGTTTTTCTAATTTCCTTTTAAAAACGAAAAAAAAAAAAAAAAACATGCTTGTTTTGTTTTTGAAATTTTACTTTGAAACGAAAAAAAACAAAGAACACGGATTGGTAACCTTCTGGTAGGTTAATGTTGTTGTGTTTTTTGAATTTGTCCTTATGTTGAGTGATTTGTTCATGTGGTTTGCACGTCAGGACCACCACTAGTCTTCCCCGTCCGAAATACGAACAACACCTGGAACATCACATGTTCCTTATCCTTATGATGTAAGGGGAACCACTGACTCCTGACTGGAAGAGCTACATCTCTTGCGTTGTACCGAGGGTTTGTGTAATTGTTGCTTAGTGGATGTCAGAGAATCATGTAATTTATGCTTATACCTCATGTTAAGTTGTACAAATCATTGGGGAGACAATCCTAAACCTCCATTGCATTGTTTTTAAATAAAAGACTAAAAATGGACCGTACTTATGTAGCACCTTTCTACCCAATCAAAGCCCTTTACTACACAATCTGTGCCCTCATTTCCCCATCCACACACATTCACTCAGCAGTCTATCGAATCTCTACAAAGCTAATCTGACTAAATCATTCTATGGAGTCCTAATCAGTGCTTCAGATCACATTCATACACCAATGGGGCATATCCGAGAAAACGAGGGATTAAGGAACAAGTTAGCTGGGAATGTTGCTACGGCTGATCAAATGGCTCAGCGAGGTCCTCGGATCGTCTCTTTTGGGGTCTGCCATGGTGGAGCGCCGGGGAGGATGATAAAACTTGACTTTCGAGATGAAGCATAAGCCGAGCCACTCCTGAGTGGTCTCACTCGCCTTTTCCTTCTACACAACCATCTATGTTTACTACTGTATCGGTATCAATGACATCACCGCTCAGGCTCTGGAAAAGGTAGGGTTAGGGTCATCCAAACTTGAACTGGTTCTGTAATATTTTAGTTCTGATAAGATTACCCCCAAAAGCATTAATGAATACTCAAATGTCTGGATTGGGACGTTTAGTTTAGTTCTGACCTGTACAGCTGCTGTTTTAGTATAAATGCACTTTATCTCAGCTCTTAAAAGCTCCTGTTTTATAAGTTGCTGTTGCAGTTTCCCTTTCCCAGAGGACGGATAATGAGTTTATGGAAATCGGGCCTGTGTGAGCCTTCAGTCTCAGCCGTCCGCATCTGTTTGAAGCTTCTCTGCGCTCCTCGTCTTAGCTCCGCTGGGATCCACCCCAATGCTAAAAATACATGCTCGTTCCACTACGGGACCCTGTCCATATGACATGTTTGCGATGTGAAATTGTTGCATAATTAGGCGTGATTTAAAGATGCAGCCACTGGCCATGACCCAGCGGGAGGCTTCCTTATTGCAGTCATCACAGCTGAACTGTGGGAGGGATGTGCGATACAGAAAACAGGCAGTTCTAGAAACTGCTGAACTAAAATACAGGACGAGACAGCGAACGGACCCTGGATTACACCAAGACGGAGACTAATGTGTTCTCCACATTTAAGCTCAGTATTTGTAAAATTGACAGAGTTAGACACATTTTTGTGCTTCCTAAAAGCAGTTGGCTGCCATCTTGAACTGGGTTGACTCCAAAGGTATTATATTAAAGTTATATTAATATTATTATATTAAATTAAATTATATTAAAGTATACCAGAGGAAATGGGAGTCTTCAGGTTTAATGTAAAGAATTACATGATTTAGAAGTTTAGTTTTAACAAGAGAAATTACATTTTCTGTGAAAACAGTGTGATTGCTGAACGCTAAACGAGTTGCTAAAGCTAAAAGAAGCAGAACACCAGCTAAAAGTAGCAAAAGTCTAGATAATAGCTAATTGTAGCAAAGGCTAGCTCATTGCTGAAGACAGCTAGCAAAAGATAACTGCAAGTAGCAAGCTAGCTAGTTTTACTGTAAAGAAGTTCCCACAGGCTTTACAGAAGCTACAGCTAGTAGCTGCTATTTGCTCCTATAAATAACTTTAGAATGCCATGTAAATAACCGATGAAATGTGGTGGAAAAGTTGTTGGCTTGAACTGCCGCAAAGTTTTGAAGATTAGACATGTTTAAAGTTTAATATACCTTATGTTCGATATGCTGGTGTAGATTCTCAGTCATCCAGGCCATGGTAAATTAAAAAAAAAGTTAAAAAACAAAAACAACTGGACTTCTATTCTGTAGCTGAAGACGTTTCGCTTCTCATCCGAGAAGCTTTCTCAATTCAGAAATAGAGAGTGTGGAGTTGAGCTTTTAAAGCTGAGATGTGATGTAAGCTGGATTGCTTGTTAGGAGAGAGAGAGAACAATTTGCAAGCAATCCAGCTTACATCACATCTCAGCTTTAAAAGCTCAACTCCACACTCTCTATTTCTGAATTGAGAAAGCTTCTCGGATGAGAAGCGAAACGTCTTCAGCTACAGAATAGAAGTCCAGTTGTTTTTGTTTTTTAACTTTTTTTTTGAATATACCTTATGTTCAGAACTTTTCCACAGAACCCCAGTTCAAAAGAAAACTACTGTTGAAGAAAACTCAGATTAAATCTCTACTAGGGTTTGGCAAAGACACTCCATAATCTCTTGACAAGTAGGTAGGAGTCAAGTTAAGGGTTCAGGTTTTATAATAAGTTTGGTAAAAGGATCAAATGCCTCGATTGAAACCGAAAACAACTGCTAAAGCTCTAATGCATCAGGGATGTCGTCACCACGAGCCTTTCAGCTGGGAGAGGAGGAGAATACAGGCAGAGGAAGACACGAGTCAGCGGAAAAGTTGGGTGTAAAATAAAACACAAGGGCGTGTCAGGTGTTTGTCAACAAGACGGCGAAGGCCACAGTAATCTTCCTCATCAGGAACTGATAGAACTTTAGGACAGCTGTTATCCGCCAGAGATTTCAGGCTTTACAGGCCTTCAGCTGGGGGACAGACGGCAGAAACGCTGCAGGGTAAGCTAACGCTGTTGTTTATATTCCTACCTTCGCTCTTTATGCTTGCATCTGGTCACAACCACAACCAATGAGTGAACAGGAGCTAAGCTAGCACCGCCCACGAAGCAGGGCCGGCCCGGCTGGCCCGACTCCAAAGCAGCTATATTAGCTATATTAGCCTATTAGATAGGCTAATATAGCTAATATAGATACATACAGCATGTTGCCTTCATTATAAGGCTTATATAAGGCTTTTAATTTTTTGCGGCTCCAGACATATTTGGTTTTTTGGTCCAATTTGGCTCTTTCAACATTTTGGGTTGTCGACCCCTGCACTAGAGGGTTAATCAGCAGACAAGGCAATAAATCAATAGAGTAGCCTTAATTAAAGCAAAGCCGCCTATTTTTAGACCAAATAGGTTTTTATCACATTATTTATTGTCAACAATACCAAAGCAAATGTATCAGAAAAGGACCAACAATAAAAAAAACTGTCCTAAAACTGTCCATCAAGTCCTCATATTTGGACTTTTAAGTAATGCGCTCATGTTTCGGGTGCGACTCACCGGCTGTCAGAGATCGGATGACGGTGTTATGAAAACTGTCAGGGTTTTCCGTTCACACATTCACGGTCGGATGAGCTCGATCAGATAAAAGTCCGGATCCTGAGAACAGGCGGAGGATTAATATTAGTGCCGACAAATAAGAGCGAAACAGACAAAAAACTTAAGGGTGTAATAATGATCATAATTACCAAGCTTTTGCTTGTTGTCTATGTAATAATGAAAGAGTTTATTGTTTTATACAAATAATAATAAAGATAATCTGAAGGAGTTCACAGCTAATGTTAAACAAAAAGGTAAGGAACATATGACAGCGATAAATTAAATATTTTTCCTTAAATTCTTTTGTTTTGGATTAAAAGGTAAGATTTAGTTTCAATTGACACCATCCATCCATCCATCCATCCATCCATCCATCCATCCATCCATCCATCCATCCATCCATCCATCCATCCATCCATGCATCCATCCATCCATCCACCCACCCATCCATCCATGCATCCATCCATCCATCCATCCATCCATCCATCCATGAATCTATCCATCCATCCATAGTCGTAGCTAAAAAAAAGATCACAGGTCATTAAATCCTTCAGATTTTAGTAGAGGACTGGTGTGTAGTTAAAGAACTGAGATAAACCCACTTACAGTATTTAACAAACTGCTGGTTGAAGTGGCTTGGCGAAACACTGAGTAAACAGCCATTTTTTTGATCCAACACAGCCTACAGACATCCCAGAATCGAACCTCGTGAGCCGACAGCTGCCCTCTGTCATCAGCGTGCGCCGCGTGTCATCTGTTTGAGATGCTGACAGCCCTCCTGGAATTACAAAATCCTGGAATTAGATTTTATTTTAAAGCCAATTCCAGCTGTTTTTGGTTTCCTACATTTCCCAGAATACATTTTGCCGACCCACAGAGCGTAGGCTTGAATTTAGATGGCATCCCGTGCAAAAAAAAAAATCAAACTTCTTACCAGCACTAATTATGGTTCCCGCAGAGTTTATATTTGGTTCTTCAGCAGAGCGTTTTTAAGTAACATTTATGGGACAGACGAGTTTATGCTTCGCGTCCAAACAAGTTTAAATATGAACGTGTCAGCACCTTCCGATAGCAGGGAGTCAGCAGGCTTGTGTCGAATCATAACAAGGCCTCGGACCTTGTTTGTACACACACTGAAACGGGATCTGTTTGGCTGTGGGATGCGGAGGTGGAAGGAGGGGCGGTTGTGGCAGAAACAAAAAAAACAACGAGTGGTTTCCACTTCAGAGGAACACAAGTTACTCAGAGCACATCTTGTTGCTCTATGATGTTCAAAAACTGCAACAATAAACATCAGATGGCAGTTCACTCTTTGAACCCCCCTAACTATACGTGCAACGTGCATCGCACCAGTTCAGGACTTTAAACCAAGGTTGCTCGATATCTAACATATTCCTCCCCACAACCCCTTGGTCCTAATCCTAACAGTTTACCTCTAAGCCTAGCATCCGACTGTAATACGTTATTTTAGCATTATGGGTTCCAAAACATTTCCGTCCGCAGTACTGGGGCTTCACAGGGGATCCTTTTAGCTCCTTTCCTGTTCACGCTTTACACGGCGGACTCAGAGTCCTGCCAAATACAGAAATATTTGTGGCATGTGTGCGTGACGGGCAGCAAGGGGGGTACAGGGACGTTGTGGAGTCCTTTGCTGACCAAAGACCAAAGAGCTGTCCAAAACTGGACAGGACAGGGATGCAGCTGCAGTAAGAGGTTCGTGCTTGACCCGTGCACCTGTAGGTCACTGTGTTTAATCCAAACAAGAGAGCACAATACAACTTTTTCCTTTTTATTATGCTACCTTGCTGTACAGCAGGGGTGTCAAACCCAGTTACGCAAGGGGGCCAAAATTAAAAGTTTTGTCCGAGCCAAGGGCCGATCGCGATCAATATTTACTAAAATTACATAAATTAATTGGATTTAGATGCATTCTGTCAAATCATTCATATAGAAACATCAATTCTCTTTTCCCAGTTACAGATTATACAGAATTTAGAGCAAACAGACTTTAATGAACACAGACAAATAGATCAAACACATGAACTGTTACCTTAGGACAGGGGGTAAAAGAGAACCATAAGAAAACCAAAACCTCGTGTTTGTTTCTTTTTTCAGCCGTACTGAACCCGTAATGAACCATGACCCAAAAATCAAGCTGTGGACCGCGACAGCAGAGTGTGCACTTCAGGAATATCAGGACGTTACAGATTCAGGAGACAGAAAAGCCTCCAAGGTTTTCAAGGTAGTGAGGAATGCCAAAGATCTGGACAGACCCTCCAGGATTTGGCGATGTTGCGATCGCAACTATTAACGCAAAATCAAGCAAACGCCGCGAAATCGCAACTTTCCTGCAACTTTAACCCAATATTTGTTGTTTCTAAAGTGATTCGCCACCGTTTCTGCGGTCTAGTCTCTTCTTTGTGGGTTTGTGTAACGTGGAATACAAAATAAGCCCAAATAACTCAGGAAGAAGACACGTGACGTCACTTCCTGTTAACATCAGAATGCCGGGAGCGTGCAGGAGCAGCGACCGAAGCCAAAATGTGCGCTAATGCTTCACATTTGCCCACAAAGATTTCAGCAA
>NC_051430.1:33820394-33822902 GCF_001649575.2 Kryptolebias marmoratus
AGCTGCAGACCAGGGACAATCCAGAAATGCTCATGAATGTCAGTTTAGAAGCTATCAAAGTTCTCAAATAAAGCACCTTTTGAGAATGTCAATGTTTGTTGGTAATTATCTTACAAAACTAGGAAGTATTTTTGGTTTAGATATTAAAATTTATGGTTGTTTATGGATTTTAGTTAAAAAAAAAAAGGCAACCTTTAGGAAAATGCCTGCGAAATCAGGCATTATAGCTCGAAACAATCACAAAAAATGCTCGCGAAATCCTGGAGGGATCGATCTGGTGAAAGAATTACCCGCGACAAAATGACAAATAGGATCAGTCTGGACTGAGGCTGCCTTGTTAGCTGGGATGCTGGGATGGAGTTTCAACTGCTGAGTAAAGACACTGAAGTCTTTCTCCAGGCACCAGCGGTGACTTGAATTTAATTCGAACATTTGATGGTCGCCAGTAGAGCTGAGGGAGTGATCCGCTCTACTGTCCGTTGAATATAAACGAGTATTTGTGTCCCATTTGGTAAAGCCTGTACAACTGTAGACCGAGTCTCTTTATCGTTTCTCCTCCTTTTGTTCTGTTCAGTGGCTGAAAAGAAGCGTTTCATCCCTGCAGCCTTTATTTACCCACACGTTCTTTCCAATGAACTCCAACATTTAGTCCCGTCTTTCGAAGCCGTCGCCAGCATCTCATTCACAACCGTCTACCGGGTGGGGCCTCTTCAATTAGGGGGTTTTGTGGGAGAGCTGAGCCCCAGCGAAGGCTGCTGTAAGCCAAAATGCCCCCCTACAGAGTCACAGCTGGTCCCGGGGAGGACTAAATATAGAGAAGGAGCAAAAAAGGAAAATAAAACAGAGGCAGAGGGAAGAGAGAACGGTTTAGATAAAACCCCAAAGCCTTGTTGCATGAAGCGGTAGACAGAGGAAAAGAAAATAAAGACAGCAAGAGGAGCCTCACGCAGCACATTTTACAACCCTGACCTCCTCGGTGGACGGAGGAGATTTAAGACGCCTCTGCAGAGCTATAGAATCGGCCTGGGCTCGCTGACTCGCGGTGGAGACAGAGAGAGAGCTCAGGACATCAGAGCAGCTCCAGCACCAGCTCCTAAAATATCTTTGTTAAATTCAGAAGGCAAGAAAAACAAACAAGGCTTTGGGTTCAAAAGCCCACGGCTGTCGGTCGACACTGACGCAAAAACCATGTACCAGTCTTCTACCAGTCGTTCAACTAAATCTGGGAACCCTTATGGCAGATTTATCAAAACACATGCCCATAAGCATTAAAGAAGCTAACTGCTATGAAAGTAACAAAATGATTCCGATATTTTATACAATTTTAGAAGAAATAACCAGTTTCTGCAGTTCAAGCAGGTACTTTTTGAAAAACAGCTTTTTTTCACGTGCAAATCTTGCAAGACTATTCAGGACATTGTGCACATTATTTAGCTGCATTTAAAAACAGTGGGATAATTTCAGAATAATGTTCCTCAGCAGGAAATGGGCCAAGACTTTGAATATCTCACCACCTACAGTTCAGAATATCATCAAAAGGATTCAAAGATGTAGAGAAATCACAAAGGTGAAAGTCAAGACTGGATGGCTGTGATCTTCGGGCCCTTAGGGGCCACTGCATTAAAACCAGGTTCTGGTTCTGTTCTGGACTCTGTAAACACAGCTCATTGTACCGTCCACTGATGCGGCTTAAAGCTCTATCAGGCAGAGAAGAAGCCAGATGACGAAGCTCAGGGCGATCAGCTGGTCTAAGGGACATTTTTGACATGATAGCCAAAGCGACAAAGACACGAGACTGAAGCTTTCCTGAAAAGCAGCTGTGATAACCAAGGAGGTCCACGCCAAGCTACCATCCTCGACCTTCACTGTGAACCCCACATTAAAGCAGGGGTCTCCAACCCTGGTCCTCAGGGCCACCATCCTGCAGGTTTTACTTGTTTCTCTGCTCCAACACACCTGATCTCAATCAATGGGTGATTAACAGGCTTCTGCAGAACATGAAGAGGTGATTTAACCTCTGAATCAGGTGTTGGAGCAGAGAAACAAGGAAAACATGCAGGATGGTGGACCTGAGGACCAGGACTGGCCACCCCTGCATTAAAGACGGAAAAGTTCCCTTTAAATAGTCCGACCGTTCCTCTGCAGCTGTGGTTTGTCCCCTTAGTCACGCCATTTTATGATTATTCTGGGGTTGAATACTCATTAGTACGACGGTAGTTTTATTTTGTCTTTTTTGGAACTAAATAATTGGCTTCCACCTTTAAACAGAGTAATGACTTCATATTTTGGTATCGGAACATCATTTTCTCGATGCATCCATCTAATCGTCCTTTTTCCACATAAAGTTACTAGAATTGCTCACCTGCAGGCCCGAGGTCCGGACCTCAGTGTTTTATAAAAACATGAATCCAAACAAGGCTTTTGAACGGCGTGGTTCTCTGCGTAGCTCCACCAGTTTCCTGTAGGAGGCGCTGCAACTGTGTGCAGCTGCAGCCAAACTCAATGTCT
>NC_051430.1:33823020-33824361 GCF_001649575.2 Kryptolebias marmoratus
GATTATTCTGCACTGATTGCAGAACATTTAAAACCAAGTGTGTGATCTGTGAAACCTTCATCTGATTCCTGAAACCTCAATAAAGGGCCACTTCAGCACTTTTTTTGCATCCGGACCACACTAGAACTGGTCCAGCTCCAAAACTACAACACCTCACTGGGATTTAATACTGGTTTACCTCAGTATCTTTTAAAGTTTGGCTATGGCCCTGCTCACCTGTAAGTCATTTGTTTTTTTTTTTAGTTTATATGTCAAAGAACCAGCGTCTGAACTTTATTGGAGCTGCGGTTATAAAACAGCTTTAACTGTCCTAAGGAGCAAACACCTTAACAACTGGGAGTATGTATCTGATTGCTGTATTCGTTTCTCGTCTTCTGCCAGAGAATCGGACAGTAAGTACATGTTACGCTTCAGAGAAAGGATAAAAAAAAGGGATGTTGGTGACAGGCTGATTGGAGAGAAATCATAGGACAGCGTTTGTGTGATGCTGTGGCTCCTATCCTCCAATCACAGGCAGCCACCTTTGAAGTGTGAACATGTTGGCCGGTCTTCGAGCTGGAATTACAAAAGCCCTAATCAGCAGGAGGGAGAGGCGTGTGTGTGTGTGTGTGTGTGTGTCTGAACAGTACAACAACTGAGCCTGTTAAAAATGAACCGATGTGTTTGGAGGTGAAATGAATATCTGTGGATCTGTAAACAGGTTGAAATGAAATGTGTTGTGTGCATCCTGTACATCCTTAAAGATGGCATGGGACTGCTAATGACATATTTATAAAATGTGTGTGACAGTAGATAAACATGTACAACCCTCTGTGTGTGTGAGAGACTGTCGGGTTGAAAATAGCCTTAAAATGAGTGGGTGTGTGTAGCTTTGATGGAGAGGTTCTACAAATACGTGTGTAGAGTGGTTAAATGTGCATTTCTATAAGTGACAGGAAGTAAAAACATTCACCATAAAAAGGACATCAGCTGATAGAAAAATAATCCGTGTACGGTTCGTTCTTTGGTTTTTGTCGTTTCAAAATAAAATTGCAAAAAACAAAACAAGCATGTGTTGGTTTTTTTTCTGTTTTTAAAACGAAATTAGAAAAACGACAATTGCAAAAAAATTTTTTAACTGCAATGGTTAAACCAAAGGCGAGCTTTTATTTTGTTGTTAATTCAATGGGACCTTATGGCGGAACCAGAAATGAAGACCTGAACTCCCGGCAGTCACCAGCAGGTGGCGGTAATGTCCTGATTTAATGACTTCCTTGGAATCTGAAAGAAATCTTGTTGACGGTAAGATCATCAGCTCTCAATGAAATGCGTCGATTCCCTCTAAATAAGACAAACGGATCC
>NC_051430.1:33824401-33833641 GCF_001649575.2 Kryptolebias marmoratus
TTCTTCTTCTTGTGGATTTTAATGGCGGTTGGCAAGAAACTGAAGGTGTACATTACCGCCACCTGCTGGTAATGTGGGATCTAAAGGCAGTTCTCACACTGAAATAAATGAGTACAACTATCTCTCTCCTCAGTGCCAGAACACGGGGGATTCTTTAATTGTCACATTTTATTGTCATCACAAATTCCACAAAGATCCCGAAGTATCTTTGAAACTGGGCGTATTTAAACAGACTGAATACATCGGTGTGTATCGCATACTTCTGACCAGTTCGTGATTGGTCAGAAGTTTACAGAACTCCTACGACACTTACAGGGAACCAGCCAGCCTAATTTCGTTTTAAAAACAAAAAAAAAAACACATGCTTGTTTTGTTTTTTGCAATTTTATTTTGAAAGGAAAAAAACAAAGAACGAACCGTACACGGATTTCTAAGGCAGTAAAAGGCGGCACATTGTTGCTTAACTTGCTGGAAGACTCACCCAGTGTCTCCCTGCCTGTCTGTAAAGTGTGTGTCTGTGTGTGTGTTGTGTGTGAAACTTGAAATAGTTTATCTCAAAGCACGCAGGAGTCTGTTGTCATTTTCTTGTTCATTAGTTCCTCTCCAGACTGGCACTTCCCCAGCAGAGAGCAGACACTTTTTTCATCTCCGCCTGCATTTAGGAGAATCAATCCCTCATTACGCCTCCTAATGAAACAAACCTATTACCTGTTTGACTTTCGCCTCCATTTTCTCGCCATCATTCCTCGCTAATCTCCTTACCTGAATTGACTCTCCCTGTTAAAGACGTGCAGAGTAGTATTTTTCAGGTTCAGTCTATTATTTTATGAATCATAACCTAGAAGCAAAAGCACTGAAGCACCCCTGTTAAAGTTTGCTGATTATTATTTTCTTTCTCTTTTATTTACGACTTTTGGAAAAACCCAGGAAAAAGAAAAATACATCAAAACGTGCAGCTTGACTTCCTTTTCTAATAATCTAAGCTGACAAAATGCACAAAACTAGATGTCTAAACTGTAAAACAGCGCGGAAACATTAGGAAGCGGTAAAGCCGGTGCCAGTTGTTCATTAGGGTCGCCATGGTAACCACACCTCTACGTCTCTTATGCCCCGTTCATGCTACTCCGAGTATTTTTTTTGAAAAATTGATATTTTTTGCTGTGTTTGTGCCTCCCGGATACACACAGATTGAGTTTTTGGTGAACAAAACAAACAAAGAATCCCCAACAGATTTTCAGAAGCGCTTTACAAAGTGGAGATTTAAAAAAAAAAACAACCTCCCCTTATGATGTACACACACCCACTATGACCAGAGCAACACCGAAGCTGTTTTTACCGTTTTTTGTTTTTTTTTGTTTCTACCAATCTGTCTTGCTTTATCTTGATCCTGTTTTTTACTAAACCTTGATGTGTGCTGGAACCATTATTACCTGAAAGACAATTTTAAACCCTATCTAGAATCAAACAAACAAACAAACAAAAAAAGAGCTGGTAATGTGGACATCGTCTCCAGTTGGTGACTCCAAAACCAAATTTGGAACCAAACTAACTGGACTTCTGTTGGGTAGTTGAAGAATAATCCGTGATATAATCGTAAGAATAATCGTTTCAAAATAAAAACAAAAACAAAACAAGCACGTGTTGGGTTTTTTTTGTTTTTTAAAACGAAATTAGAAAAACGGCAATTGTAAACATAAAAAAGGGGTACGTTTCACCTTTTTTTTTTTTTTAACTGCAATGGTTAAACCAAAGACGAGCTTTTATTTTGTTGTTAATTCAACGGGACCTTATGGTGGAACTGGAAATGAAGACCTGAACTCCCGGCACGTAACTTTTTCAGTCACCAGCAGGTGGTAATGTACGCCTTCAGTTTCTTGACAACCGCCATTAAAATCCACAAGAAGAAGAAGAACTTTTTCAGTTAGCGCTTCAGAATCTACCAGTTTAAAAATGGATCCGTTTGTCTTATTTAGAGGGAATCGACGCATTTCACTGAGAGCTGATGATCTTACCATCAACAAGATGAAAAGCACCCATTAAAGCAAAATTCAGATAGATTTTGCAAAACCACACACTCTTTGGATGAATTAACAAAATATGGTTCAGTTTGGACTTTGTGTGTTACTGGCAGGCAGCAAGAAGCGAAATAATTTGAAAGTTAGGTCATATTAGGATTGCCAACATGCTGTCATTTGTGACACTTGTACGAAAAGTTCTACATTAACAACGATTTTCAAATCGTCTCCATTTACAGAATTCAAATTTAGGAGCACATTCATAATAAAGAGGCTATCTAGGTAGCTTTAAAAGAATATTTTTAACTTTTAAAATCTAATATAAGATCTGGACAAGCAGTGAAGAGTTTTTAAGATTTGAAAGAGAAGCCATTTAAACAAAAGCTCACCTTCACCTGTTCTCATATTTATTCTTCAGTATTCACTCACAGTGAAAAGAAATTCTCATGAATTACTCACAAACGCTTGTCTTTTTGAAAGGATTTCTCAAGCTTTAGATGTTTTATGCATCGGACCCTCGAGTCCAGGCAGAAAACACCCAAAAAAGAAAGCGAACCGTTTCTCACTGTAGTATGTGGAGATTATAGTCATTCGTTTTCTGATGGTTTCTTTCTGCCTGCGTGCTTTTTGCCAACATCTGCCTGCCGGTCGGTGATGATTTTTGAACAGCAGCTCAGCTCGTCAGCAACGCCGTCAAGCCCCAGGGATGTCTGATCCCAGCATGCCTTTCTTCTTCGCTTAGGTCATGTCTGCTTCCATTCATGCTTTTCTTACGTGAGGGCGGCGGTGAGTGTTCGACCCCCACAGGGCGTGTGTGAGGAGGTTCGGTATGGAGTGAAAATAGTCTCAAAATATCTGTGCGTGTGTAAAAAAGTATTTGTAACTCGTGTAAGTTTGGATAGTTGTATCTGTGAAACATTGTATGCCTTAAAAAGAAAATAAACCTTTTCCTACGCCTCCAAATGTTGAAAAAGTACACACAAGTCGCCAAATACGCACACAAAACTGCAGTTACGTACAGATCCAGTTACGAGTGCACAACTATTTTTGAGACTCATTTCACGCTTCCGGGGAGCTCCTAGATTTGTGTGTAAATGTTGCGTTTAGATGCTAGCAGAAAGCTGGGACATCTGAGTTTTCTTCTGAACTTTTTTTTTCCCATGGTTCAACACGGTCAGTAAAACATGCAAGTTTTAACATCCACTTACTTCTGATGGTAGACCAGGACCACGATCACTGGGCTGAATCCGTGTATCATTCATTCTTTCCATTTTCAATTGACTATCAAAAATCAAATAATGAAAAACGGACTGGTTATTTTGTTTTTGTTTTTAATATGACACCAAAAAGAAATAAATGCCTGTTTTTTCGTATTTTACTTTTAGGCTAAGATCGGAAACACGAAATGGAAAAACGGGCAGCAGGACAGAATTTGATTTTAATATTTATTTGGTCGGGTTTAGGTGACCCGGAAGTGGATTTATGCGGCAGTTCAGGTAATGTAGTAGCTACTATGGCGGCGCTAGAACCACTGATAGAGGACTCGTTTAAGCGGTTTGAGCCTCAAAACAATTTGTAAGTCTCCATGGCTGATGGGTCTGACTGGATTATCTGGTCCTGATTGATCGATATTGAACAAACATAAATATGTAAACGCCTCATTACGACCCGGAGCGCATCCGCCATCGTCGCCATGTTGGACGGATCTCTCCTCTCTCTTATTTTTGAGACTATTTTCACTCCATAGTTCATTAGGTTCATGCCGATGTCCTATCCTCTAACCAGGCAGGACTCGCTCATCTCTTCCTCCCCGCACCCCACCTTCCTTTCCTTAACCCCCCGCAGCGTTCGGCACCCTTGTGGTCTTGTGGTTTTTGAGGCTTCCGCTCCACTGCACCTGGTCAGGCCTTCTCATGTGACCCTTTGACCAAACTGAGCCACGCTTGACTGGAACTCATCGCCGTCCATTTCGACTGAGTCAGGTTGCGCGTAAATGTACGGTAAATGTACGACGTACAAAGAATTGGCCTATAAACAGTCCTCGCCTTGTTGTCATCCTGTAATCCGTCAAAACCTGGAGCGCCGCTGAGTCCATGTGGTTTGTGACACTGTGAGGCTTTCAAATGCCGCCTCGCAGCCTGCGAGCGCTACAAATTCCTTTCCTTTTTAGCTCCTAGGGAATGTTGGGTCAGAGAGAAAAAAGAGCAACTCCGGCTGAGGGGTCCTGGCACACTGAAAAGAAGCAGAGAAGCCGATTGCATAAACAGTTAGAGTCAGAGGTTAAAAAGGAGCGTGTAGTCATGCAGATAGGAATTAAAATTCTTTTTTGTTTAGATTTCATGCACCAGCGTGTTGGCAGGAAAAATGGACTTGCAGCCAGAGGACCCGGGCACCTTGGAGTCATTGAGTCGATCATGAACTCCTCTGTAGACCAAAGGACTTTCGGAGTCAAATGTGAGGTGATCTGTCCGACAACTGGACCACGATGCAACAAGACACAGCAGCTAATCGGCAACAGAATGGTTAAAATAAGAAAATAATCAAGGTGTCACAGTGGTAGACGATTTGAAAAAAGACAAAAAATCTAGTCCATTCGTCAAGAAATGCTTTTTTTTTTTTGACGAGACTTTCAAAACTCTGGTCAATTTGACAAGAGGGCCATGCGAGGGTTAAACGAATCAAAGAATCTGAAGACATTTTACTACATTCAGGACAGCTGTGGTATCTGTTCCCTCAAACAGGAACCAGCATTCGGCAACAGCTGACGGAACCACGTGGACAGTTGGTTACTTTGGGAAAACGTTGTCAAGCTCTACGATCTACGGTTACATTCGCAAACGTCACTTAGTGGAGTTGGATAAGTTGCTATGGATGTAAGCAGAAAGGATGTGAGGTAAAGCCTAGAAGAGCAGGAATAGACAATGATGCATTGCTAATGGAACCCTTCATGGTAAATGCTTGATTGTTGGGTGAGCCGAAGGTTAAGCAGTTCAGACTCATCTTCACCTTCATGGATCCTCATTTCAACCCAGAGAGACTCTCAGCTCCAACTCCTAGCTCCTCCTCTTTGGGGGGATTCTTCCTTAAATTTTCACCTGTCTTCCTCCTCTCGAGCCCTCCTCGGGCTCCTTAGCTTAGCAGCCCTTCTCGGGCCGTTTAGCTTAGGGCCCTCCGCACGCTCCCCCCTTCCCCCCCAAGTCTGTTTTCTTTCTCACTGTGCGAGTCTGCCGGGCTGAAATTTCAGCAAGCCTCCACATGTAAAACCACACAACCTATTATTGTTTATATTCCTGTTCTGAAGAGATTTGCTGATCTGCTTGTCGAGGAGAGTTTGGAGTTTGGAAGACAAGAGTCTGAAGGAACAAGGTTGAAGATATTATTCGTCTTCTCATCTCGTCCGTCTCTTTCTCAGTTTCTCAGCTGGGATTTGAAGCTTATTTTTTCCCTCTCCTCCATATTTTGACCTTACTGCTCTTCTCCTTTGAAGATACTCTTCTTCTCTGTCTGTCTGGTTTATTTCTGTGTTGCTCACGCTTCCCTCACCTCCCCTGAACTCGGTGGGCGTTTTTCTCCGGCGGAAGGTTCTCCTGCTTTTCCTCCACCTATGGGACGATATGACTCGTGACAGAGTTTATGGTCTCCCTTTTCTTCTGTCTGACGTGCATCGCTGCCGATTCCTGTTCCTCCCACAGAGGTTCGAGATCAGCAGCTTCCTCCTGCTGCCTGACAGACCACCTATACTCTCCCCTTGAATCTGTCAGCTGATTCTTTCGTTTGCACTTTGACCTTTGTCTCAGCTCTTTGGTTCTGGAAACTTCTTCTCAAACTTATCTAATCAGGTTGTCCGTGATCTGGACAGGAACAGAGTAGGCACTTTGGCATGATGCTCATATAGTCGTTTTACTTCTTGTGACAGTTTTTTTGTTCCAATGTGAATCTTTGCTTTTCTTCTCTTTGGTAAAATCGATTTGTTTGATGAGCAAAACGTTGGATAACATCAACGATCGCCACTTCTGACCTGAGAGGAGTGGGTGTGAAGTGGATGATCGGGTTGGAAGGGGTTGAGTGGAGGCACTTAACTAAGTCTTTAAATATAAGTAGACCTCGGATTGGAACCCAGAAGCCCAGGTTCTTGTCGGCTGTTTTAAATGAATGGCTCCATGTAAAAGAATGGGACTTTCTTGTTTTAAAAAGTAAAAATAAACCTTAAAATAATGTTTTTACACGTGTTAACGCTTGTTGATTTACCTTGCTTATGTTTGCTCTAATGTTCATCGTTCGAACACATTTTGCTATAATTAGTTATTTTCTGATTTTTCGACTCAGAGCATCTATATAAATAATTACCGTCGTCATGGAAACTGTTGATTTTTAAAACTGTACCTCTCGCTGACCAAACAGTTTGTCCAAATCTTCTTTAAACTATGACCCAAGATGTTCTTGTGGCAGCAAGACTTGGCATTCCTGTTAGATCTGTCCTTTAAAATGTAATCTTTTGTCTTCTAATGTTGTTAAAAACTAAAAGAATTTTCCTAACACTGTGTTCAGTTTGAGTTTGTTTCCTTTAGCAATGAAACCAATTAGAATAACTAAAGATAGTGACTAATTTTCGTGAACATAATACTTCCGTAATCACTGATTATCACTGATCATTTGCCTGTTTTTGCAATTTTAGATGAGAAAAAACAAAATCTCAGTGAGAACAAATGAGCATGTTTGGCTTTTAAAGGGAAATTAAGAAATCTTGATTGGCAATAAAGTTATATAGATGGTGTTAATTCATGTCGTGTATTTTTAGATACATTTTCATACATGATCAATACGTTTGTAATAAATAAGAAAAATACATTTTACAGGGAATTTATATTTTATTAAGTATATTAGATGCCATTAACATTAGCAAAGGCGGTAATGTGGAGTTCCTATTATATATTTTTTAAAATAATGAGAAAATAGTACTATTTTTAGTAATGTAGGACCAATTTTGGCAAAATAAAATGAAGTACAGCTAAAAATTTCGATAGTATAATTTCTGTCGATGTCAACAGATATTCAATGTTTTAGTCATTTATGTACGAGTTCAACACAGCTGATTATTTGTTGCTCCTACATGTGAACAATATGTTGCAAAAGGTTAATTGGACAATATGTCACAGTATGTTAAAAACTAATAGATAACATGTGGTGTTCCACAAGGTTCAATATTGGGACCAAAATTATTTACAATGTATATAAATGAGATTTTAGCTGTAGCAGTCCTGGTGAGGCTCGCCTGTCTTAGAATTAAACAGTAAGACCGTTGATCTTACCTAAACATTTGTAAAATCATCTCAGTTTGTCACGTTTCCTTTACTTGATAGAGTTAATTATGTAGTTGCAACAAAACTAAGTTTATCCAAGTAAATTCACTGTTAAAGCAGTTTCACGTTGAAACAGCTGTAATGGATGGTACCAGACTGCTGCTGTCCGTTACAGTGGATTACATCATCCTGTAACTTTGGTATATTGACAGCACACAGCTACCAATCAAAGCTTCCTGGGATTATTTTTAATTCATGCTCGTGATAGAGCTATTGACATTTTCCTTCCTATCTGAGCCCGAGGTGTGGCCTGTGAGCTGTAATCGCCCGTTTGTTATCGTCACGCTTGTAATCATCATTAAGCAGATTAAACCCAGCACTCTAACTAGCGGGAGACGTGGAGCCAATCATCACTGGAGACATGATTGTTTTTTACAGTGAGCACACTGACATAATCACTTCCTCGAGTTCTCATGGAGCAACTTAACGAAGTTGTGCCAACATTGCTCATCGCTTGTATCCTTTCTGTCCCGTTGGCGTCCATTGTCCGTTCGAATCCCAGCCCGGCTGCTGCGCTTCATCACGTGTGGGTTGATAAATGCACGTCCTTGTTTCGGCCTAATCAGCGCGGTGCGTTTGTGTACGTTGGCCGATTCTCCCACTGAGAAGTTAAGATTAGCGACAAATTAATCCTCCCTCCGGCGTCCCGTAATCCTCCGCTGATAGATGGCGGCAGATGTTGTGCACAGTCGTTCGATCTGCTGCTCATAAAGCACATTGTGTGGAGAATATAATGCAGGGTATTATGTACTAACCGCGACTTGCTGTTTTGGATTTGGGTACTTCGGGATGTGACCTTTTGCGATGGCGTTCTGGAAGACGGCGTCTACAGACAATGAAGCTCTTGGTTGACATGTTCGCACTGTGTGACGTGCTGGGAAACAAGATGAAACTAAAGGCCTATACTTTGAAGAAATGCATATTGCCCACCGCCCTGCATGCCAGAGTTTCAAAATAAGATCATATTTGTAGCAGAAGGATTTACTGCAATTCGAAGCCTTTATTCCGTGCAGATCAATAACAGGTTGAACTGCATCTTATGTGAAATCAAAACTCAGATAACTTGATTTATTCGCCATCGTTGTTTGCCAGATCTGACCAACTGAGAGCTGAATCCGTTCTCTGCAGGAAGCTGTCGTCACACATCACCGGTAAAAGAGATCAAGTTTGCGCTGAAAATTTGAGAATAAAGTTCTGAGCTTTTTAAAAGCAGATCTTGTGGGATCGAGTAAAATGTTACCTCTAGAAAACAGTTTTTGTTAACATGCTTACAGAACTTTATTGTAAATAAAATTCTGTTTTTATTTACATTTTACCCAACCTTTTTTTGGAACTGGGGTTGTAAAAACGATTGGGTGTTTATGAAGTACAGACTATTTCCGACTCTGAGGTGAAGAATCCAGCCAGCGAGCACAGGTGAGAGGATGATGAAGGCTAGTGGTTTCCATGGTTACCGACGAGCCAGGTGTCGGCAGGGGAACCTGTGAATGCTGCCTCAATAATAAATTTAATTTAGTGTACTGTAGCGTCAGATTATCTACAATCCTAAAGTAATTGTAGCTAAATTACTTCTCTGGTGTAATTGATTCATGCCTAGTGGAAACGATATTGTCACAGTGGCCATTTTTGACTGACTGTCCAATAAAAAAATGGACTTTGAGTTCTTTCTACCCTTTGATTTTATCTGGCTCAGTTTGGTCCAGGATGTTCTAAAAGGCGATTCCAGCTAATTTTTCCCTCCCTTCAGCATCTTTAATCTCCTCTAGTTAAAAAACTACAACACCTAGACACTTCAAACCTGGAGCAGATTATTCTGCACTGATTGCAGAACATTTAAAACCAAGTGTGTGATCTGTGAAACCTTC
>NC_051430.1:33833655-33835584 GCF_001649575.2 Kryptolebias marmoratus
CCAAAACTACAACACCTCACTGGTATTTGATAAAAAGGTGAAATCTCTGCTAAAATCTTGTGTTTTGAATCAACATTCATATAAACTAATTCATGTCATTTCAGTGAGTCATCATGGTTGTGCCCTGAGTCCAAATACATGTCATATACACATTCAAGCCACTTGTTTTAAATAAATGCTTCTATTTTAATTCAGTTTTGGTCTTCATTGTAACTGATGTGCAGGGGGAGAATGAGGGGTTGACCTCAGGATTGTTTAAAGTCTGGCTGCGACCCTGCCAGTGGTCATGGTTTTAAAAGCTTTGTTTCTCATGATGTGAAAAGATTATTATGTATTGTTTACCAATGAAGCCGAGGCAGCGACTTACAGAAATGACTGTAGATGATTACTCCTTGTTTGTGGTTGATTTCTTCGCTTGCTAATGCCGAGCTGTCCTTCAGCACCTTCCAGCACGAAGCTAAATGATGCGAGCGTGTTGGAACCAAGCTGACTGCTTTCACTGATTGCTGCCAGCAGCTGCCGCTCCGTATGAAGGAGTTGAGAGGCTGCCAAACAGCAATGCCCTTGGCATGCGCCCGCCGCTTTCATTATTTATCCGCAGCACCTTCTGCTTCCAACTTTTACTGCTTGATTTTTTCAAAGCGATGGATCCGAAAGGTGCACGCAATCCAAAACCGTCAAACTTCAGTATGGCATGTGAGCGATCCGCCCATACTGGGGACAGATCAGGACTGCAGACGAGCTGGTCCAGAACCTGTCCCATCCTCTTCCTCGGTCATGCCTTTGGAATGTGAGTGGAATACATGGTCTATGGCAGGGGTGTCCAACTCCAGGCCTCTAGGGGCCGCTGTCCTGGGAGTTTTAGCTGTTTCTGCTCCAGCACACCTGATTCAAATGGTTTAATTACCTCCTCACCAAATCATCAGGTTCTCCAGGAGCATGGCAACAAGTCATCCATTTAAACCAGGTGTTTTAAAGCAAGAACACATCTAAAACATGCAGGAGAGTGCCCCCCGAGGAATGGAGTTTGACACCTGTGGTCTATGGGAAAAATGCTCAGACGTCCCAAGAAAAGATGGTCCTTGAAGGCAGCAGATGTTGCTGTAGAATCTCATTGAGTCTGCTATCAGAACCCCTGACTTTGACCCAAACGTAGACTGTCACAGAGCCCAGATCCAACCTCAGCCCATCACAGAACCCCGATAAAAGCCCAGAACCATGACAAAACCCTGACTCAAACTCAGAACCATAAAAGAACCCCGAGCTAAGCCCAGTCCAACAGAGAGCCGGGCCTTTGGATATGAAAACAGTTTGGATGTTCCATTTTCTCTTTAGTCTGGACCAAGGATGGGCATCCCTGGTCCTGGAGGGCCACCATCCTGCATGTTTTCCTTGTTTCTCTGCTCCAACACGCCTGATTCAGAGGTTAAATCACCTCTTCATGTTCCGCAGAAGCCTGTTAATCACCCATTGATTCAAATCCACATCTTCACTGGTGTCTTTCTCTTTTGTTGGTTTTGCTTTCCAGTTATGCGGAGGAACCCTTTCATGGTGGACGGATGCTGCAGGAAAGGTTCTCGCAACGCCCTGCAGGAGCTCTACAACCCCTCCCAGGTAGGAGAGTCCACATGCTCGTCTTGTGAGTTCCTCAGCTGTAACAGAAACTAGCAGAGTAAGTTTCCGAACGAACCCTTCAAAGGTCCGATCTAGTGTTTTTCTGCTCTCTGATAAACGGGTTAATATGGTGGCACGGGTGCAAACTCACGGCAAACGGTGGAAGATTTTTGAAGCCTGTTGCATTCAGGGGCATCTTCACAATCCTGAGATTACAAGAAATCAGCAGACGTCATGCCTCTAGACTAGAGTGGCGTGCTCTTCTAGAATAGACAATCCCTCCAGGATTTTGCGGGGCATTTTCCTAAAAGTTGC
>NC_051430.1:33835872-33842522 GCF_001649575.2 Kryptolebias marmoratus
ATTAGCGCACATTTTGGCTTCGGTCGCTGCTCCTGCACGCTCCCGGCATTCTGATGTTAACAGGAAGTGACGTCACGTGTCTTCTTCCTGAGTTATTTGGGCTTATTTTGTATTCCACGCTACACAAACCCACAAAGAAGACACTAGACCGCATAAACGGTGGCGAATCACTTTAGAAACAATAAATATTGGGTTAAAGTTGCAGTGTTTGGGTGCATGTGGTCATATTGTTGTGGGAACATGCTGCTGATGTATACAGAATGGTGAGGGTGCAGGACTGTGTCTCATAGATGACGAAAATAGAAGGAAAAAACCTATTTGACGAGCGCTAGGAGTGCATTCACTTACAAGGTTTTCCAAGTTATGATTTTTGCTGATTTTGATTTTTGCTCCACCGTGTAATCGATGAAAATCGATTATTATGAAAGGAATCCACCATGCGGTAATTATTTGGTGTAAAAAGCCTTTGAAAAGTACATTTTTAGGTGAGAAAACGTGGTTATGCAATAAAAAGGAAATGAGATTTTGAAAAATAATAAAACTGAATTGGAACCACATCTATATTGCTAATTTTAGTGCAATAAATGCAATGTTTGCAAACCAAATGATCAAAATAATGGAGCTTATTGTTGTCACATATTGTGCAGGTCATGGAGAGGGTACCAAGGTTGCCATTCGGTGTGATCAGGCTGTAAAAGCCACTTTAAAACATTACAGATATGCATTTTTCAAAGGCTTTAAAAGGAACCGGCAGCTGCTGTGGGGTCGCACAGCTCATCAGTAGTACAATTCAGTTCCCGAGGAGAGGATCGTGACAGGAGGACACTACTGCAGCCGATGCTATCATGGTGATAGATTAGATACTTTCTGTCCCTCTCCTTTTTTGCTCCTCAATGTCCAGCTTCCTGTCTTCTGCAGCTTTAACCCCTCAGCTATTCTTTACTCCCTCAGCTCTGCTTATTCCGCCCAGCGCCGTCTTAAGCTAGAGGCATTTATCACCCCGTCCGTGTAGGAAGCACACCGGGAGCTCTGAGTGGTTTTCTGGATCGCTATGATTAGACTAGGTGCACGCAGATCCAGAGAAGGCAGATTTTTCACGGAGGATTTTTCCACACATTCGTACTCATGTGAAGTCCCATTGATATACTTCTGTGTGCACAGCGGGTGTTCCTGCAGCCTGGGTAAACTGTAGCGGCGCGCAGAAAGTAAGCTGTCTGTCTGAGGACCAGTTTGAATTGTAAGGCTTTGGAGTCCAAACATTTTTGCCATATTTGGGGTAGAATCTTTTTTTTTTTTTAAAAGCACCGGCCGTCTATGGGCTTCAACGAGTGCAGCGATTGGTTTAGAGTTGAATTAAAACCTATTAAAACCCACTGGATCTGTTCAGAACTGGATGAAATTTATGATTTGGATTCGTTCCTTCTCTGTACAGCGGCCTAAGATGATTATTGTTGTGAAATGGAGCAACGTAAATAACCTGAAATAATTATTGGAAGTGCATTGGCTTTAAAACGTCTTTTGAATAGGAAGACATAATACGTGGGAATATATTATAATTAGAATAACAGAAAAATTAACATCTTTTTACTAAAATTCAATTTTTTGCTCAGTGACTGTCATCTAAAAGTGGCAAAACAAAAAATAAAATATAATTTTTATTGTATTATTTAATATTCCTTTAGCATTACAATCATTTGTAACTCTGTCAATTTTATAGATATTAACCAAATATTTGATATTTCAGAAAATAAGCTACTTTTGCATCTGGAGGAAGTAGTTCCTGCTCAACTCCTCTTCTTGCTATTGTACATTTTCCTATTAAGTATTTGGAGTCTATGTTAGCAAAACATTTCATGAACCACTGGGCAGCTTTTAATGAAACTTTCAAGAAATATTCATTGGTTGTAGATCTACAACTGATTAACTTTTGGAGCTAAATGCGGGACGGTTGGCAAGTATGCAACTTTAGAAAATGCACAAATACATATTTCAGTCAACTTTACAGCTATTGAACTAAAATCTGATGTGAATTTGCTTTAAGAAATGTCACTTTTCTAAATCTGCTTTCCATCTTTTTGGCTTTGTAAAAACAGATCCTGACACGTCTGTCCATTGTCCTGCAACCTTACTGTCTTTAGTCAGGTGGACGGGTCACAAGCGCAAATGTGTTCAAACATCACCCCTGTCCGCTGGCATGGCAAGCAAAACTCAATACTAGGCTCAAGGTCTGGTATTTTTTGCATATTTTTAGCATTTTATTCAGATAAATCAGTTTGGGATTCTGAAAGGCTTTGTGAGGGCCAAAGAAATGTTAAAAAGGGGCACGTCTGGCCTATGGGCTGCTTGTTGAATAGGCCTGGATCAGGATGTTGTTCCATTCTTCTCTGATTTAGGATTCTACCATTTAAATTCCCAAACACAAGGCAACGATATACATACCAAGAGGGATAAACACTTTTGCAAGGCTCTGTTTATCGATAACTGATTACCTTTTAGAGTCAATCTTATTTATGATGATCGGGCCAGCTGATCTGCCTTAGTCAACACAAAAATGGTTCTGAATTTTAGAGATATTGAGCTAAAATTGAATGTGGAAGTTGCTGAGAGTCATTCATAACACATGGTCCAATTGTTAACATATCGCATGACATCTTGCAACACAAACATTTATTTTATTTAGACCAAAATGGCTTTAACTCAAGATGATCTTAGTTTAAAACTGGCACGAAAGGCGGAGGGCGACAGGCATTCCTTTAACTTCAGGATGTTTTCCATTTAGTCGATACAAATTCGTTTATTAAGAATAAAAGACACAACTTTGATGAAATTTAAAGTCAGCCGGTGGTTTCAGGGCTTAGCTTCCTCATCCTAAATCCCCGAGGCGGGGAGCAACAAGGTGCCTTTGCGGCTTTGTCTTCTTTGTGACTTTAAACATTGTATTTAAGAATACATTAAGGCGAAGATAAAGTCTGGATCCTCGGGGCCAACTCTTGTTTTATTAATAAGGTTTTAAATCACATGCGGAACGTAATGTTAAGTAAGTGACTTTACGTGGCCACACACAGTGAGACTCTCAAAGCACAACTTAGCATATGTTCTTGGACAATGACAACATAAAGACACCTATTATAGAGAACTGACAAATACAGCCCCAAAAATAATTGGACACAAGTAGCTTGATTAAGAAAAGATAAACTGCTCTGGCAAGGCTTTCTCTACTTTTATAATCAGCTGAGACCTGGCCTTTTTCGAAGGAATGCAAATCAGTCTTTTGTGTTTATTGTTATCCTTGTATTTTCCCGTCATTTCTCCATCGATTCTCTGCTCCTCGGCTCCTGGCCCGCCCGCTCGCACCTGTTCCCCGTTATCATCCGGGCCAGGTGTTTTCTCCCTCCATTCGCAGGTGGTCTGGCATTGTTTGACTCCTCTTCGTCTTCCTTGTGACTTTGTCTTCTTGTGCGATTTTTGCTGCCATGCCAGCTTTCTGTTTTTGTGTTCTTGTTTAATTAAATGCAGAATCATTTCCTCGAGCCTCCTTGTATCAGCCTGCATTCTATCTGTCCTCATGCTACTGTGACAGCTGCTTTTCATGCCAGTGTTACAGACTAAGATCCTCTTTTCATGAGAAATAATGGGATTTAACTACCTTAGGAAGATCATTTTGCAAAATCTCATGCTGTATTGCACTATTTGTTTTGTTTTTGTAAACTATGTTAACAAAAATACATTTTTTAATGTCTTGGTAGAACCTACAAACAATTTTTAGTGGTTCTGTTGCTTAAACCTAACCAGGTCATGATTAAAAATTGTTGTCATAAAGTATAATTGGAGGAATTTTATCTTCAGCGAAAATACGTTGTGATTGCTGAGAAAATGAATGATTTAGCTAACATTTGCTAAAGCTAAAACTGAGTTTTTAAAGCTAAAAGAAGCAGAACACAAGCTAAAAGTATCAAAAAGCTAACAAGAGGTGAAAGTAGCAAAAGGCTAACAAAAACTAAAAGTAGTTGAAGGCTAGCTAAAAGTATTGAAAGGATAGCTAAATACAGTAAAAGGTTGGCTAAAAGCTAAAGTAGCAAAAGGCTAGCTGAATGCTAAAAGTAGTAAAAGGGTGGCTAACAGGGAAAAAGTTAGGTAAAAGCTACAAGTAGCATAAGAAGATGAACAACTTTTTTTTTTACAAATAAAAAGTTGCCATGCATCATCATCCATCTTCCCTCTGTAATAAATATGTCTTTTCTCGTTTAATCCCACGATTAAACAACCATTTTTATTTTGGTTTCAACTAGTCTTTTAAGACCGAGCTCCTCAGTTGATGAATGAGTCTCTTCTTCTCTCATTTATCTTACAAAGTCGCATTTTTACTTCCCCGCCTCATGTAGTTATACGTTAGAGCGGCGTGGTTTTCGGGCCAAGCTTTTAGTTAACTTTAATAGCGTTGTGCAGATGGAAACTTTTAGTGCTTCATAAATAAATGTAATCAGCGAAGAGCGGAATGTGTCTGTGTTTGTCTGTGCCAGGAGATAATACCTGTCTGGATACACCCACGGCAGATATCCTGCTCACCCTACAATCCTATAAATACAGCGTCTGCATGGGTGCGTGCGTATTCTTGTGATCCTCTTCCTGCCCTCTCTGGAACCCTGACACCCTGGGCCAGAATATTAAAAAAAAACACAATTGCAGAGACCGGCACAAACTGGAAAATAGAAATTTTCGCCCACAGCAAGGCCGCCTAAGCAGCTGTCTGAGAGTTGCCCTGCCGTTAAACCATCGGAGCAGAGAATACACAGAAGGTGAGGGTTTGTTCATGCAGGAAGCTGGATAAGTCACTCAGGGTTTAAAGACAAAGGGATTTAGATGAAGAGCCTTTTATGCCTTTTTTTGTTTCCCTCTCTGGAGGCTGCATACAAGCTGGGCTAAAGAAAAGCTTTGAGAGGCGAGAGACAAAGGATTTAAAAAGATGAGGACTGTGTTTTTCTCTGTTGAAAAAAAAAGGTACTGCAGTACAAAAGGACATGGAGAACATAGATAAATAACATTTTGTTTTTGTTTTTGACAGGATACAAGGAAAACTCCTTTGTGATTTTACAAGTGTGCTTGAAATTATACATTAATTACTGGAACTACCCTCAACACGTGCAACATAAGCACCATTTAAATGCTGCTGCTTAGGCCTCCTTCACAAAAGATAACAAACCAGGTACACTAAAAATCAGCCACAATGTTGATGGTCTTTGCAGAGTCTTTGCTAGGTCTTCAGGTCCGTGTAAAGAACAGAGTGTGCACCCCACTACAAATGGCAGTGGTGGCGGAGGGCTTTAAGACGTTGTGCACTACCATGGCTCATGCCTAGGCTTTGACCCCATCGTGCCCGCACTGCACTGGCACCACTCCAAGCAAGTTATTGCAACGATCTCGGCAGTCCTTCATTCTTCATTCAGATCTGAAGCAAAAACTTCAACCTGGAGAGACTCTCACGGTGTTTTATTGGCTGGAGGTCTTTGGCGCTCGGGCCCCGGCAGAAGACGAGTTTGCAGAGAACTGCTGAGAGGTTGAATGATCGACGTAGGGTGAGAGTTTAGGGTAGTCTTCCCCCGGGACCCGGACCTGGTGGTGGCATGGAGGACAAGAAAGGGGAGTCCAGAGGAGCTTGAGGAAGCGAGGGTGGAGATGGGGGAGGCGGCGGGATGAAACTTGGCTAGCGAGCAGGAGGAGCCGAGAACGGGGAGCATTATATCCCGAATCTGGATGCTGATTGGCTTCTGCGACGAGTGATGCTGGACAGCTGCGGTGAGTCTGGCAAGTTGAAATTACGGCGAGCCTTCACTTGTTCTCATTATGATGAGGCTTGCTGGACAGAAGGGTCGAAGAGTTGATATGGTTAATGTTCTGCACAGACAACCATAAACAGACCTTGCTTCTCCTGGCAATGGGACTAGAGATGGAAATGATTCATCTGGCTATAATCCCATGTATTAAATTTATTTGTATAGCACATTTCAGCAACGGGACAACTCAAAGTGCTTAATATGTGCCGTCCCATTTTTTTACAAATAGAAATACAGAAAGGAGGGTGGCGAGGACACAGAAATTAGAATCTGGCAGGATGGTGGAAAATTTGGAAAACCTTCCGAGTAAAAGGGATCAAATCGCTGCTGTGCTCGTAGTACTCACAGATGAAGTTATTCTCTGCTATTTTTATACTACAATGTGTACACCACTGTGTCAGGGCAAAGTTCATTTTAACTTTTGTCCAATGCTGCGACACAAAAGCAGCTTATTGGCAAACGTTTGAAATTGATTGTCAGCACAGTAAGGCATTTCTATGTAATTAAGAGTGAAAAAGATGATTAGATCCAGTCTAATTTATGGTCTCCTGATAACGTACCTCTTCAAAATCAGGAGAACAGTGATTTAACTGAGAAGCTTTTCTTTTTCTCATCCAATTTTTGTTCCTTCAGGCAGTGGAGCACAGCAGGCGAGGAGAAAACGAGCAAAAGCCTCACAAGAGGACAGAAACGCTTTGATGGCTCTGAGGGAAAGTTCAGGCAGTTTGTCATTATCTTGTCTGTTTTACTATAATTATACCTCCTGTCTTCTCTTAGAGATGCACTGGCGCATGCACCCCATCCCCCCCCCACCCCCCC
>NC_051430.1:33842579-33844208 GCF_001649575.2 Kryptolebias marmoratus
CCCACACACACACACCAGCATTGAGATATGCTGTCTCGGCACAAGCCATTGTTTATGCACACTGTATTCTGGTCCATAGCTGCAAAGGCAAAGCAGCACAGAGTATACAGTAAAGGTCTAACATTCCTTGAAGGAAGTCATATCGTCTGCTGCCTTCATGCTCGAATGTTAGAACAAGATCAAAGGAGAACGATGCCACAAACGTTTTGGTCAAGCCTCGTAAATGAACTTGAGCACAATCTTACGCAACATTGTGAAATCTCACGATCTGTGTTATCTGCAGAGCAGTGGCCCTATAGGCCTTTAATGGGGTCCTAATTTTTACTGAAGTATATTTATATAACGCCAAGTAACAAGAAAAGTTTTCTATCTAAGATTTCTATCTTTCTCGCAGTCTCCCATCCTGAGCAGCACCTTGGCAACAGTGAAAAGAAAAAAAAATCCTTTTAACAGGAAGAGAAAGAGAAATGTAAATAAAAACATGAGCATCATATGCAACATATGTGAAACACATTTTGCACGTTTCCCTTGCGAATTTGTAAGAAAAACGTAAAAATCATGATTTAAAAAAATTATTTTTTCATTGGAGTACTTTCTGAGATTTGCATTAATCAGACCCTTCAGGATTTCGCGATGTTGCGATCGCAACTATTAACGCAAAATCAAGCAAACCCCGCGAAATCGCAACTTTGCCCAAAACGCCACAACTTTCCCGCAACTTTAAGCCAATTTTTATTGTTTCTGAAGTGATTCTCCACCGTTTCTGCGGTCTAGTCTCTTCTTTGTGGGTTTGTGTAGCGTGGAATCCAAAATAACCCCAAATAACTCAGGAAGAAGACACGTGACGTCACTTCCTGTTAACATCAGAATGCCGGGAGCGTGCAGGAGCAGCGACCGAAGCCAAAATGTGCTCAATATGTCTGAAGGAAACAATCCATCTGTTCATCCTGGCGTTAAATTCTGGTGAACTTCTGTCTCTATCACAGGTCTAGAAGAATAAAAAAACTGGCTCTTTTTTTTGACCTCACTGGTCCTGAACATCCGTCTTACTGCTGATGCTGCATAGCTGGACTTACAGGTTCCTGCAGTTCAACCATAAAATTACACAAACCTCCTTTTCTACCCTCCACGCGCTTGGAAACCTAAAAGAAAAACGGGGAAATGCGAAAGGTTAAACAGTGTGTCTACTGAGGTATTATTTTTGTGCTGATGCTGTTATATAAGGAAACTGCAGGGATGCTGTGAATGGACGCAGTGTGCATGCCAGGAGCTAAAAGCATAGGCAAACAAACTTACACACACACACACACACACACACACATACATAAGGATATTTATGAGCCTAAATTCTCCATCAATTCTCTGTACCAGTTGATATTTTCTAATTAGGGGTGGGAATCTTTAGTATCCTCATGATTCAATTTGTTTACGATTCAGGGGCTGTATGTATCCATACATCCACCCATTCGTCCCTTCCTTTTCTTCTCAATCAATGCAGTATCAATCAATCAATCAATCAAATTTTATTTGTATAGCACATTTCAGCAGCAAGGCATTTCAAGGTGCTTTACATAATTAAAAAACAAAATAAAAACAGCATGTGACATTGAATAAACAGTAAGAAAGAGA
>NC_051430.1:33845274-33849875 GCF_001649575.2 Kryptolebias marmoratus
CTGTGGTTCTCCCACAGTCTGTATTTATATGAATATCATTGAACACTTTTACAAGGGCCGTCTCCGTGCTGTGGAGATTGGCCTGTAATTCTGCAGTAGTGATTTGTCTAGATTGTTCTTTTTTATCAGTGGTTTGATAACTGCTGTTTTCAAAGCCTGGGGGAAAACACCTGAAGACAGCGATGAGTTCAGTTCACTATTTGGATCAAATCATTAGCAACGACAGGCAAAACCTTCTTCAGTATTCTTCAGTATGATTATCTTAAAGCAGAACCCCCACCACCCTTCAACTACTTTACTGTCCAAGCTCTGGACCTCCATGTTTCTTCGTTTCGCCTTTCGTGTCGCGCTGCTGAAGGTATCGGTCCGATCAGCGTTACTCAACTCCTGGCAGACTGAAACATTCAGCGGGCTTGGGACACATGCGCTGCGGCAGACATTGTTCAGAACCTATATTTTTTTATACTTTATCCATAAATCATTGTTCTCCTTTTTAATAATTCATTTACAATACCACTCCTCCTTGTGAGTGACTCAGTACCTGGGTGTCAAACTCAACGTTTTCCTGATCGGATCTTAAGAAACTCCACAGCTGGGCATTGTAAGACTAAAAGAAGCATATTTTTTCCGTCATTTCTCTGGATAAAATCAGGTCAAACAAACATTTTTTCCTTGTGTTTTCTGCGTCGCGGCGGGTTTGAGCAGTCAGCGAGTCCAAGCTGTGGTTCTGGTCTCTCTCCACTCGACCAGTGGCTCATAAATGACATGTTGGAAAGTTAACGTCCTGCTGCGGAAAGGATAAATGTGCCTCATAAACTGTGGCCATTGTTAGGGCTTTTTCCAGCAGAGCCTCATCCTTTCGCCTTTTACAGGGTCTCAGGTGAGGTACTCCACAGCTGAACAACAGGTGTTTGTTTGGATACACTGCTGAACGCTGAATCAATGCTTTGATGAACCCAATCGATCTTTGTGAAGCTGACTTTACAGCTACCGGGTGAACAAAACACTTCAGTGTTTTGGAAGCAAAATTGAATTTGCTTTCCTTGAAGGAATACATATTGCCAACTGCCTTTCCTGCCAGAGTTTTAAACTAAGATCATTTTATGTATGAGAAATGAGCTGAAACCATTTTGCTGAAGTTAAACTTAAAAACTGGCTAAAAAACAAAAACAACTGGACTTCTATTCTGTAGCTTTCTCAATTCAGGAACAGAGTGTGTGGAGTTGAGCTTTTAAAGCTGAGACGTGATGTAAGCTGAATTGCTTGCAGATTGTTCTCGCTCTCCTAACAATAGAGGGTCATTAGGGTCCTCACTGATGGGCCACTCTGGTTGATTGGAGTGAAACTGACTGGGGATCAGGCCTAAAGCTCCATTATATGTTTTTGAAAGCTGGAATCTGAGACCTCCTTCTCTGTTTAATGTTGGTTTCTCCCTTTTGACATAGGCTTCCTTTACCCCCCTCTCGAACCATCTAACAATCCCCTAATGACCCTCTATTGTTAGGAGAGTGAGAACAATTTGCATGAAACTCATGCAACATGAAAAGATCTCAGATTCAGAGTTTCTGTTGTGAATTGCTCTCAGCTACTACCACATTAACTTTTGACACAATATCTGTAATATTCTCTGAAATATAGCCATTTTGTTTTCGGACATCAGTTGACTGCAACCCTAAATTGAGGGGACAGAGTTAACTTCAATAGTTAATATCAAAATTTCAAAGAAAGAGCTGGTGCTCAGAATATGTATTCAGCTACTACCGCACCAAATTTTAGCTCAATATCTGTAAAACTGACTGAGTTGTATCAATTTTTGTGTTTTTTTTTCTGGTAAGATCAGTTGCCATCTTGGCTTGGGTTGGCTCCAAACGTCGATCAGTTGGAGAGGTTTATCCAGTAAGAATTTAATTCAAATTAGCCCAATGGTCCATGCGATATTTTCCTAACAGACCCCATATACACACACATACACCAGCAAAAGCATTATTGCCTGCTTTTCGCCAGCAAACAAAATACTCTGACAGCACAATTTTACCTTCATCATGTTCAGTGTGACCAATACTCTAAAAGTCTTTTTTTATCTTATTAAAGTATAATGCAACCCTAAAGTCTTCTACAGACAGTGAATTGTAAACACTGAAAAGGCCTTTCAGAAGAATAAACAGGGAAAATATCTAATGAGCAGAATTGACTGCCTCTGTGAGTAAATTACATTATGAAGCAGCTTTTTATTACTTAGAGGGAATTATGTTTCAGACAGCTTATCTATACACCAGCCTTTGTACTTGCACAGCATTTATAACCTATTTTTTCAGGAACACGTTGCAAACTGAACTGAAAGCTTTTTGCACGGTAATTCAAAAGCATGAATGTAAATTTCTGCAAATATATTGCAGTATGATGTGCTTGGATGTAAACACAGCGAGGCAGCCTAAGGCGAATCTGTTCTGTTAGCCTCTGCTGATGCTTTGTGGACCTCATTACAGCACATCCTGAACGCCTCATGTAGCCTTAAGACGTTTTATCGTTTATGTCTGTAAAAATCAGTTCCAGCTACTACTACACCAAATTTTAGGTTAATATTTGTAAAACTGAGTTATGTATAGCCATTTTTGTGCATTAGAGTCAACTGGCTGTAGCGTCCATTTGGAACCAGATTGACAATTAAAAGTAATCAATTGTAGTGAAGTGAAATTTATTTATTTAACACTTTTCTGCAACAAGGCAATTCAAAGTGCTTTACAACACAGAAACAACAATCGGGTACTATCAAGCATCATAGTCAAATATAGATCAATCATGTATAATCTAAATGAAATCATGAAACTAAACATATCTAAACATGAGCTAAAACAGTCAAAATAGTAGCTAAAATAATCTATATAAAATCATGAAGTTAAAGCTGAACTAAACAACAATCAGGCGAAGACAGTCAAAATATGAGCTAAACTAAACTAAATGTACAGGAAAGCTAAATAAGCTAACATAAACTGAAACATGACAATGCTAAGCTAAGGCTACAACATGACTAACAGTACCAGAGGCCCGCTAACAGCCATCAAGCTAACATAAACTGCTAAACTAAAGGTACCAAGATGCTAACTAACTAACAGGACCAAGGCCTGATTGGATGCAGATGTACATCCAATAATTATCCAGAGCTTTTTACAATATTTTGATGACAGGCACACAGACATGGGCAACAACAGTTGTCCCCCTTTGCCTTCAGGTTTCGGCTATAATTAATTTCTCATATATTGCAGTTGTGAAGAGAAACTGCTGAGTTGAAGGCCTCATGGATTCTGGTCCAACTGAAATCAAATTAAACTGACCACATTATATGAAGCTGTTCGCCACTTTTATAGCTGCGGTTTTATGACTCTTGCTGACCCACTGCATCCTGTCTGCAGGGGGAAAATGTGCACGTAATAGTTTCTGTTCTCCCATGGGAACAGCTTGACACGGCCAGAGGTCGCCGGCCTTCGTCACTAACTGCGCCGACAAATCGCTTGTCCCATCTTCTTCCAGTCCTTTCTTTCCTAAACTGGCCGGGATACTTGACTGAGCTCTTTGATGAGGAGCTAAAATGGCAGAAAGCGATCTTGAGAACAGACGGGAGATAAGAGGAGGCAGAGATGATAAGATTTCCACCTTTTTTTAGCATTTTAGCCTTTTGCTACTTTAAGCTTCTAGCCAGTTTTTGTTACTTTTAGCTACCAGGGATGTGCATTTTAAGCAAAAACACTTCAAATTTATCTATAACGATTCAATTTTATCAATCCCAACCCTTTCCCTAACAGCAAACTGCTGAGAAGCACTGAAAGAATCTTAAGAAGCTCATATCTCAGCTGGTGCTTTACCATTTAGGATCATTGCTGGTTTCATGTTGTTGCTTCAAATATACCCATGTCCACAGGGATGAGACGAATTAAAGTTTACTCAGCCAACGCCCTGCAGCTAAAAAGACACCTTCAAATGAAGCCGAGGCTTCATACAGATATGCTGCTGTTAGTCCTGCTAGCCGGTGTTTTTAAAATTCCTTCATGTTGACTGGACTAATGGATCAGCGTGGCGAGATGTGTGTCCAGTTTGCACTTTCACTTTCTACTTTCTTTTTGTTGAAAACTAGGATGGTGAAGACACACGCTGAGATTTTTACTTTCCTTCTAGGTGATAGGTGTTGGGTTGAAAAAAAAGCGCCTGAAACTGGAAAAGCATCGTTAGAGAACAATTTGCTGTGTCAGTGCCGGCGTTAAAAAAAATAATTGCATTAATTCTTAAAATTTACCCTTTTAACTTGACTTCAAATATTTGAAAATCAGTGTCTGTTCCAATCCGTGTTTTTTTTCATTTTTAAAACAAAATTAGAAAAACAGCAATTGCAAAAATAAAAAAGCGGTACGTTTTGTGTTGTTGTTTTTTTTAACTGCAATGGTTAAACCAAAGACGAGCTTTTATTTTGTTGTTAATTCAACGGGACCTTATGGTGGAACCGGAAATGAAGACCTGAACTCCCGGCAGTCACCAGCAGGTGGCGGTAATGTCCTGATTTAATGACTTCCTTGGAATCTGAAAGAAATCTTGTTGACGGTAAGATCATC
>NC_051430.1:33850547-33855816 GCF_001649575.2 Kryptolebias marmoratus
GGGGGGGGGGGGGGTACACGCTTTGCTACAACATCTGAGTGAATAATAGCTTGATGTGTCAGAGATTTACATCAACACAAAGCTGCAATTTGCTCCGGGATTTTCTGCTGCTGTGGGCCTTTGATGGTTTTTTTGATGCTTTTACTTTGACATGAATACTGAGGAGTGATGTGCGTTTGAAAAAGGAAAGAAATAACAGAGGCGCGGCGTCTGACAGCTCGTAGATTTTCACTCCTCTAAAACAGCATCGAGGTAGAAAGTCAGCATCTGTCTGTATTGTACACCAAGAAAGAATCTTCCTCACACAGATGTTTTCACACAATAAACCAAATCTACACATAGGCCCGTTTCCCAGCAGACATTTCGACTTGGAAAAGTAGGGAAAGCACAAAGGCTGAATTATAGCTCTGCAGCTGAGCATGCTGGTTGTTCTGCAAAAATGTTAAGAAGCACAACTGGATGGAAGCTTTCATTACGATGAAAGGTCGATATTATTTTTACCCGTGCCTGTGTTTGTTTCAGTAACCACTGATCAGATTTTATTGAAACTCTACAGTTGATCACCAATTGGAGTCGCCCCAATTCAAGATGGCTTAGTAAACACGAAAAGGCTAAAGATATTAGGTTAAAGTTTGATGTGGTAGCAGCTGGGAGTCATTAAGAACACATATTTTACAGACCGCAAAATCAAGCAAACCCCGTAAAATCGCAACTTTGCCCAAAACGCCGCAACTTTAACCCAATATTTATTGTTTCTAAAGTGATTCTCCACCGTTTCTGCGGTCTAGTCTCTTCTTTGTGGGTTTGTGTAGCGTGGAATACAAAATAACCCCAAATAACTCAGGAAGAAGACACGTGACGTCACTTCCTGCAGACCAGGGACAATCCAGAAATGCTCATGAATGTCAGTTTAGAAGCTATCAAAGTTCTCAAATAAAGCACCTTTTGAGAATGTCAATGTTTGTTGGGAATTATCTTACAAAACTAGGAAGGATTTTTGGTTTAGATATTAAAAGTTATGTTTGTTTTTTGATTTTAGGAGGGAAAAAATCGCAACTTTTAGGAAAATGCTCCGTGAAATCCTGGAGGGACTGATTTTAGGTTTTAGATGCTGACACATCTCACAAGATGTTTAAAACTTTTGCACTTAAGAGCGAGTGATCTGCGTTTCTTCAAGGTTTCCGAGGCCTTTGGTTAGTTCCCCCCTTGCTGTCCTCTTTTACGCCAGAATGTCTATAAAAGAGTGAGAGATGACTTTACCCAAAGTCAACAACAGTAGACCTAGTTTTGGACTGTCATCGTCTAATATGTGATATATTTTTATATAAAATGCAGCATTGATGGGCTGTGGTAAAATATCATCATTAGAAACTGTAAAAAAAAATGTCATTGTATTGACTGATTAAAAAAAATTATTGTATGTACTGATAAAGTTAATTTCATATTTCTATGTCGTAATTTCAGTATTCGGCTTTCCAGTCTTTTGGGCCTGATCAGTGATTTTGATGAAAGGTCGTACTTGTTGGGTGATGGAGCGCTAAATATGCAGGTCACATTACAATCCCTTCAAATTCCACGAGGAAAACTGGGAACTGTTTCAGAGAGGGATTCAAATTTCGAAGGAAAGTCTTCAAAAGGCATAAGAAAACATTCCTGCTGGCACAAAGCTCCCTGATTGCGATCAGTTTTCACCTTTCTACCCATCCATTGTGTACTTCATCACAGCGAATATGAAATATTCTTCAGATGAATGATTGCCGACACGGTCTACGCAAATGGAACAGTCAATATGTGCAATATCCTCTAATATCATTACTTCTCTCCATAACTATGAGCTACTCTCTGTCCCAGCCTCAGCTGGAGGAGAAATGGAGCTCATAAAGATATTATCTGAGACGGATGGATAGATAGATGCAATACAAATAAATA
Source organism: Kryptolebias marmoratus (assembly GCF_001649575.2). Taxonomy (NCBI): domain Eukaryota; kingdom Metazoa; phylum Chordata; class Actinopteri; order Cyprinodontiformes; family Rivulidae; genus Kryptolebias; species Kryptolebias marmoratus. The sequence goes on from NC_051430.1 coordinate 33,852,477, forward strand.
CAATAAAAACTTCTATTAAGAGCTCACAAATTTACTCATACATGCACTTAAAAATAGACAAGGATTAAAACAAAGGGGATGTTAAAAGCAAGCACTAAAACAAGTAATAAAAGTGAAACTGATGTCTATTTTAACTTGTTCAGCATGGTTATTTCAGATGAAATGGAGGATGTTTTTATGGCTAATGGGGCTCTGTAACCTCTACATGCTGTACACAATAAACCCGAGGTAAAATGTGATTACTAACGTTAAAATACCTTAGCTTCCTGAGCAGGTAGAGGTTCTGTCGCGCTCCACTTCAGCACAGCTCTTCTGTCTCGGTAATGTTCAGTTCAAAAGAATCCTCAGCAATATCTGAAGTGAAGTAAAGTGAAATTTATTTATGTTTAGTTGGACCTTTCCACAACAAGGCGACCCAAGGTGCTTTATAACACAGAAACAACAATCAGGTACATAATCAAACACACAAAAAAACAACAAAACCATCAATCATGTATAATCTAAATGAAATATAGGATAATTTAAATAAAATCATGAAACTAAACATATCTAAACATGAGCTAAAACAGTAAAAATAGTAGCTAAAATAATCTAAATAAAAATACGATAAAGTTAAAGCTGAACTAAACAACAATTAGGATTCTAACAATCTGACAATATCTAGAATATGAGCCAAGATAAACTAAACTAAACTAAATGTACAGGAAGGATAAATAAGCTAAAACATGACAATGGCAAAATGGCCTCCTAAACAGCCAACATAAGAATTACTAACTAAAGTAAGGAAGGAGAGGAGGGGGGGGGGAGAAAGACGAGACAGAGACTGTGGAAAACGAGTATGTGTGTTTAGAGACGGGGGAAGACGGTGTAGTGCATGTTGTATGTGTGTGTGTGTGTGTGTGGACTTGTATTTGCTACATTGTGGGGACAATTTTCCTAACATATACAACTGCTCCTTGTGGGGACCAAAGCCTGGTCCCCATGAGGAGAAATGATGTTTTTGGGTTAGGTTTAGGACTAAGGTGTGAATTGAGTTTAGGGTTAGGTATGTACTGGTAATGGTTAGGGTTAGGGTCAGGGTCAGGGTTAGGCTGTAGTAATGAATGGAAGTCAATGGAAAGTCCCCACAAAGTTAGAGAGAGAGACATGTGTGTGTGTTTGCAGATAAGTCCATGAATCACGTCACAGAGGCCATTGTCTTTGATAATGTGATGGAATGTTTATCAGCCAGCCCAGAGCAGATCCACGGATGTCCTTAGGCACGAGGGGGGCAGAGCATCTTGTTTACATCTGGACCAAGTTGTCGACTTTCTGCTCATACCGGGTTAACGCATCGGTGTTGGTCAAGTGAGCCACCTGGGCTATGTCATCTGCATATAAAAATGGCCGTTCCTTCACTGCTACAACACATATATTTGTGTAAATAAGGAAGAGAATTGGTACTAAAATAGGCCTGTGGGAAAACTGAATAATATACTGTACTATACTTTACTGTATTATAATTTCGTATTGATTTACTCCTACTAACAAAACCATACCTGTTCAGAATTTTAAAGGAATAAATGAAGATGTTTTTAATTCTGAACACCACATCGTCCTTATAGTACTTCCACTTTTGCAATGAAAGATTATCTACTCAAATTTGTACCATGAATTTTGCACAGTCCCTTTTAATACACTCTAGCTTTGGCTTCCGCTACTCCTGCAAATTTGTCTTCAGCTATCGAACTGGCTTCAGGTGTTAGACTGTGTTCCAAATCTAACGCTCAGCACTCGCCTGTATTTTATGAAGAAAATGGCTATTTCTCGTTTCTTTAAAACTCCCTCTTGCATCCTAATTGATTCACAAAATGTAGCACTAGTCGTAAAAAGCTCATGTTGTATTTGTTCCCTTTAGTCTCGTATCAATTACCTTCGTCTTTCCATGTTTAGTTGGACTTGTCGGGAGCTGCTATCCTCCACCAGGCCAGGAGGGATCAAGTTCTGGATGCCTGTAGAGTCTACAGCGCCTCCAGTCGAAAGCGGAGAGTGCTGACCCCTGGAGACCTTAAACACCTTGTGGTGGACGAAGACCATGAGCTTATCTACTGTTATGTCCCCAAGGTGGCCTGCACTAACTGGAAACGGGTCATGATGGTGCTAACAGGTCGGGGGAAGTACAGGTGAGTCTAGTGCCTGGTAGATTTTTATATGTAAATGGGACATTGATTATTAACATTTGTGGACCTTATCAACAACAACGTACATCTACCTACATTTAGAAAATGGGAAATGATGAAAAACAGCAAAGAACTAAGGTTTAAAAACCTGTTTAAAAACAGGTTTAAAACTGCACCAAAGTGCTTTACAAGAACAACAATAACAGAATTTAAAATAAAGCATGGTAAAAATACTACTTCATTAAAATGCCAAGGAATAAAAGTGAGTTTTTAAAAGCAATTTGTTGGCAGATCTGATCTGGAAAGATATATTATTCCATTAAATCGGAGCTGCTACAGAAAAAGCCTGATCACCTTTCTTCTTGAGACGAGGAACTGTCCATAACAGCTGATTGTTTGAACGTAAGCTTCTCTGCACAGACTGATATTTTAAAAGGTCCCGAAGATATGAGGTGGCCAACCCATTTATGGCTTTATAAGTTAATAAAAGAATCTTAAAATCTCTCCGATAAAAGACAGGTAGCTGATGTAAAGAGGCCAGTGACGGCCTTATATGGTCGAGCTTCCTGGTTCCTGTAAGAAGCAGCTGGTAGGAAGCTGCAACTGCACCTGCAAATTTACACTGAGCAAGAAAGACAAAAAAGTTTTTCTACCTTTAATGTGACATGCATGCAGCATGTACAATTCAACAAAAACAACAAATGGAATATATAAAATGTGGCTGCATATGAGTGCACTTTTGGAATTATTTGCAGCCTTCGGTCTTTTTAAGTACACCCCTGTCATCAGTGAAAGTGACTCCGTAAATAAAGTTCAGCTGTCCCGGCAGGTTTGTCCTGACAGTTTTATTTAGCAACAAAAGTCACAGAGAGCTCACAAAGCATCGAAAACGATTTTATTAGTCAGGAGAATGGTGCCAGACTTTTCCTGAGGATTAGATATCCAACACAGTGACTGAGAAGTGGAAATAACATTGGACCACATCCAGGACCGTAGCTCCCACTGAGGACCCCGAGGTCCGGACCTCAGGGTTTTATAAAAACCTGAATCCAAACAAGGCTTTTGAACGGCGTGGTTCTCTGCGTAGCTCCACCAGTTTCCTGTAGGAGGCGCTGCAACTGTGTGCAGCTGCAGCCAAACTCAATGTCTACGAAGAAGAGCGCAGCTTTGCTACCTTACTG
>NC_051430.1:33856234-33858594 GCF_001649575.2 Kryptolebias marmoratus
GATAAAAAGGTGAAATCTCTGCTAAAATCTTGTGTTTTGAATCAACATTCATATAAACTAATTCATGTCATTTCAGTGAGTCATCATGGTTGTGCCCTGAGTCCAAATACATGTCATATACACATTCAAGCCACTTGTTTTAAATAAATGCTTCTATTTTAATTCAGTTTTGGTCTTCATTGGAACTGATGTGCAGGAGGAGAATGAGATAATGAATAAAAAATGCCTCCCAAAAGCATGTGAGAAAGTTGAACTGTTTCCTGCAATTTCCAATGCTATGGTTGTGGATCCTCTGATGTTTTCTGTCACATGCACAGGTTTTTGAATTTATGCAACAAGACTGTGAGCTTCTGTGACTCACACAAGGAATTTAAGAACCCCTGCAAACCTTTTGAGACACTTTAGAGACTCCCTTGTGAATGCTGTTCAACAACTAGCCTCCAGCAGTCGCAGCCCAGAGAGCTGCTGGCTTAAGAAGACTAAAAGCTATGATTAAATCAAAAAGGTGTTTTAAAATAAAGGATTAGGTCAAGAATGTACACACTTATACAACAAATGACAAATGATTTTTCCTGGACTCATTTTTTCACATCACACACTTTTTATATCCACCGTATGACCATTGACTTAATGTTTGTTTCACAGTTGAATTTTCATATTTTTCCTGTACCTTTCCTCCACAGTGACCCCATGGAAATCCCTTCCAACGAAGCCCACGTCCCCTCGAACCTGAAAACGCTAAACCAGTACAGCATTCCCGAGATCAACCACCGCCTCAAGAACTACTTCAAGTTCCTCTTCGTCCGCGAGCCCTTGGAGAGGCTGGTCTCCGCATACCGGAACAAGTTCACCCTGAAGTACAACTCGTCCTTCCACAAGCGCTTTGGCACCCTCATCGTTAAGCGTTACCGCAAGAACGCCATGCAGGAGGCCCTGCTCAATGGCGACGATGTCAAATTCAAAGAATTTGTGGAGTACCTGGTAGATCCAGCCACGCAGCGTGACGGTCCACTTAACGAACACTGGCAGGCGGTCTACCAGCTTTGTCACCCGTGTCACATTCACTACGACATGGTGGGCAAGTACGAGACTCTAGAGGACGACGCGAACTACGTGTTGCGTCTGGTGGGCGTCGGCGACTCCCTGCGCTTCCCGAGCTACGCCAAGTCCACTCGCACCACGGACACCATGACTGCTCAGTTCTTCAGCAACATCAGCACTCAGCAGCTCGTCCAGCTTTACCAGCTCTACAAGATGGACTTCCTCATGTTTAACTACTCTTTACCCGGCTACCTGCGGCTGGACTAGCGGACGGCAGAACTGGGACTCCGGGAACGGCCGCCTCGTTTTTCAGAGAGGCAACAAAACGAGCAAAGTTCAGAGATTTGGAAGGAATCTGTCATCATGTGCTTGTCTGATCACAGGTTGAAGGATTTTAGGCGGAAATGTGGGTTTAAAGGACCAAACGCATGTAAAAACAGGAACGTGTGTGAAGCAGGTCTTCAAGGTGTTTAAAATTTAAAAAAACGACGCTTATCTTCAGAAGACGGACTTAACGCGGGATTCTTCTGATCATGTTCTCTACTTGTTTAAACAAACTGCTGACAAATTAGGCTGCTTCCGATTCTGCAAAGCAACGGCAGCCTCAGGCGCACCCTGACCCCCAATGCATTGTGGGAGCCAAGCTTATCATCCCTCCCCCTTGATCAATAGAGAAATTCCGTCAAATTGTAAACCAGTTCTTGTCCCTGCTGCACTATCAGCATGGAGCGTTAGCGCCCGTTAGCCTTGTTTGCATTAGATCAGGGGTGGGCCTTCCTGGTCGTCAGGGCCGCCGTCCTGCAGGTTTTAGGTGTTCCTCTGCTCCAACACACCTGATTCCAATCAATGGGTGATTAACAGGCTTCTGCAGAACACGAAGAAGCGATTTAAGCACTGAATCAGGTGTGTTGGAGCAGAGAAACAAGGAAAACCTGCAGGATGGTGGCCCTCCAGGACCAGGAAGGCCCACCCCTGCAATAGATTCATGTTAGTAGAAAATCGGACCTGTAAATGTTGGCTTCTGAGTTCACTGTAACTATATCGCTGTAGCCTTCAGCCAACAGTTTCACAGAGTATTAAATCATTTGTAAACACTTTGAGTGGCAGAATAGAAAGGAACGCAGTCAATCCCTCCAGGATTTCGCGGGGCATTTTCCTAAAAGTTGCGTGTTTTTTTTTTACTAAAATCAATAAACAACCATAACTTTTAATATCTAAACCAAAAATACTTCCTAGTTTTGTAAGATAATTCCCAACAAACATTGACATTCTCAAAAGGTGCTTTATTTGAGAACTTTGATAGCTTCTAAACTGACATT
>NC_051430.1:33858685-33863511 GCF_001649575.2 Kryptolebias marmoratus
GCAAAACAGCTGCAGCTGGGGAGGAAACTGGTTTGCTGAAATCTTTGTGGGCAAATGTGAAGCATTAGCGCACATTTTGGCTTCGGTCGCTGCTCCTGCACGCTCCCGGCATTCTGATGTTAACAGGAAGTGACGTCACGTGTCTTCTTCCTTAGTTATTTGGGATTATTTTGTATTCCACGCTACACAAACCCACAAAGAAGAGACTAGACCGCAGAAACGGTGGCGAATCACTTCAGAAACAATAAATATTGGGTTAAAGTTGCAGGAAAGTTGCTGCGTTTTGGGCAAAGTTGAAAAAAGTTGCGATTTCACGGGGTTTGCTTGATTTTGCGTTAATAGTTGCGATCGCAACATCGTGGAATCCTGGAGGGTCTGCGCAGTGTGTTTATGTTGTTAGGTGTATCTGCCATAATGAAAGAAAAGAGCCTACAGGGTTGTGGGAAGATGACAGCCACCATGCCCCTTATAGGGGCCCCAAGCAGGAGTCGAACCCCTAAATCAAGAGTCGAACGTGTCTTTCTGTAAATTAAGGTTATCCTTTGGCTTTCATGTTGTTTTTATTTCTTAGAAACATTGCTGCAAGCAGCAAAAGCGTACGATTATTTAATTTGCTATGTTGTTTAAACTGAGAAGGACTGAGTCTGAACTGATGAGCATCTTAGGAGTTTTGTAAAGTTGAAATGTTTTTGTTTTCTTCACAGCATCTGCCTGATTCATCCTGTTTCACAGTGCCGATAAAAACTATTCACCCCCTTGGATGCTTTGTGCTTTTATCGCTGTCATTAAACAATCATTTTAAAGGGAGTGAATATTTATGCAATCACTTTTTTTTATATTACATACTTTTATTTAATCGGTGTTACACTGTAGAAATTTGATTTCGCTTTGACATTGTTGTTGTTTTGTTTTTCTAATTTATATTGACCATGATTGGTTCAGGACAGCAATGAAAGCGTGAACCTTCAAGAGGGTGAGTACTTTTCATAAACAATCTGTGTACGCTTCGTTCTTTGGTTTTTTGGTTTCAAAATAAAATTGCAAAAACAAAACAAGCATGTGTTTTTGTTTTTTCATTTTTAAAACGAAATTAGAAAAACGGCAATTGCAAAAATAAAAAAGGGGTACGTTTTGTGTTTTTATTTAACTGCAATGGTTAAACCAAAGATGAGCTTTTATTTTGTTGTTAATTCAACGGGACCTTATGGCGGAACCGGAAATGAAGACCTGAACTCCCGGGAGTCACTAGCAGGTGGCGGTAATGTACACCTTCAGTTTCTTTAAAATCCACAAGAAGAAGAAGAACTTTTTCAGTTAGCGCTTCAGAATCTACCAGTTTAAAAATGGATCCGTTTGTCTTATGTAGAGGGAATCGACGCATTTCATTGAGAGCTGATGATCTTACCGTCAACAAGATTTCTTTCAGATTCCAAGTAAGTCATTAAATCAGGACATTACCGCCACCTGCTGGTGACTGCCGGGGGTTCAGGTCTTCATTTCCGGTTCCGCCATAAGGTCCCGTTGAATTAACAACAAAATAAAAGCTCGTCTTTGGTTTAACCATTGCAGTTAAAAAGAAAAAAAAAAAAAAAAAACGTACCCCTTTTTTATTTTTGCAATTGCCGTTTTTTAAATTTAGTTTTAAAATGAAAAAACAAAAAAAAAACACATGCTTGTTTTGTTTTTGCAATTTTATTTTGAAATGAAAAAAAACAAAGAACGGACCGTACACGGATTTTATAAGCACTGCTTTTCTCTCCAGTGGCTTTGTCCATTTGGGCTCGAGTTGGTAAAGATCTGGGGTTCTTGGTCCGTTTCATGATGTCAAACATTTAGTGCCAAAATATCTGAGAGTCCCATGCATCCAAAAATCAGTGTTTAGTGTTCAGCTGCACTCTGATTGATGATAGACGTTGTCATGGTTATAATGGGACTCTCCATCACTCTGTGAGGACTTTGTACAGAATGAGGAGAAGACAAATGGAAAAATGATATTTCTGCATCTTGTGTCCGTTAGTTCTAAACTCTTCCAACTCTGTGCCACACATGAATGTTTTTTTTTTTTTTGCTCAGACAAAGCATTTTACATGAACATTCAGGCATTTAATTTGTGCCGTCCTGCAGGTAATTCTTTCATTTAACCAGCTCGACGACATCAGCAAAATGGGCAAAACAGCAGATGAACTCAAGGTACTGAGAATGTGTTCCAAAATTTTAACAACAATTCTAAAGACAGACGCTAAAGACTACAGAAATTTACCAAAAAACAAAAAATTTTACATACCTTCAGATTTTGAGTCCTGAGGTAACCGAAGGAGTTGGGATCTTGACAACATACTTTGCAGTCTTGGCTCTTCCTCTGCCCCACGACAGCTAAATACAAATTTGAGATAACAATGAATCCTATTTCCTAAATGTTTTGCACCTTTTGTTGCTGGCAGGTCCCACTGCTAGCTATTAGCACATCGGTAAACAATCATGTAACCCAATTCTCACAAGTGTTGTCCATAATATTTGTTTTCTATTTGGAGCCAAGATTGTAAAATGCTTTAACTTCTCGTCTTTGTACCAATCCCTGCATCATTAATTCATTTTTATTTCACTTGTCAAACGTTGATACCAACATTTCTTCTGAGGGGATCCTGGGTACCACCAGTGGTAATTATACCACAGTTTGAGAACCATGGCTCGAGAGTCTTATGGCCTTTTAAACGATCGAGAAGTCTTCAGACTAGAAGGCGGTCTTTGCAATGTCATTTCATTGCAAAGACCGCCTTCTAGTCTGAAGATTTCTTGATTGTTTAAGAATCCTGGGTACCACCAGTGGTAATTGTACCACAGTTTGAGAACTATGGCTCTAAGGTCTTATGTCTTTGCAATGAAATTACTTTGCAGTTCCAAACTTGCATGGTCCCCAAAGCCAGAACGGTATTGTTCAGAGCTGAAACATGCAGCATTTTTTTGATGACGCAGCTGTTTCTCAGTCTTGGTGTTGGCTTTATGTTCCTATACAAAATGGTGGAACAGGGAAACCTTCTGAGTTGATGGATGTTTGAGAAGCATCTTAAAGAGAGGTGCTGAAGGCCTTCAATTCAGGTTTCGATGTATTTTATGGTACACTTTGACATTAAAGCTTTACATGAGGCTACTAAACATTTTTAGTAGAAGTATTTTAACCCTGAACGGGACTAATGTGGTTTTTACTACAATTAGCAGTAATCTTTATCATTAAGTCTAGAAGTTCCCTCATATGTCTGTGAAATGAAACTGACAGCTGAACCGCGAGCTCGGACAAAAATCTTTGATTGTAATGAAAATGTTTTTGTTTTCTAACAGACGTGTCTCTGCTGCAAACCTCCTCGTTGCCTTTTTTAAAATATATGCGTACACGTCTAAATGTACGTCTCTTTTCAAGGTTTCGCCCCCCTTCCAACACCTGGTTGTGATGGAGGAGGGAAGCTGCTGGCGTGGCCTGCAGCTCCCGTCCTTATCCTCAAAACAAAGACTGGTTGTGTTCTTGGTGTGAGCACGAACAAACTAGCAGCCCCGCTGATTTTAATGCGACGCTGGATCTTACTCAGCAGTCGTAGCAGGAGCGTCTGGGGCTGTATTTAAACGGCTTATTCGGCCCCTAAAATGAAAACCAAACAACACACAAAGGACCTCTTAGCCTGCAAACAAGTCATTACAGAAGCCTGTCTTCTCCCCACTGGGATTCCTGCTGTTCCACCTCAGCCTCCTGTATTTAAAACAAAAAAAAAGCAAACTGAAGCATATTCATGATCCCTACTGTTCAGATAGGAATAAAAAGAACTGCTTAAATCCACAGAACTGGTTTGTCTCCTTTGGATAAAACCAAACGGCCCAATTTCCATTGGTTTTGCTCAAATCCTCAGCTCCTCAGTCCTGTCTACTTGTCTTGCATTGTAAAGGTTTTTAAGCTCAAATCAACGACTATATTTATGTTGTTTTTAACCACGTCTACAATTAGACTGAACTGTATTTTTGCTGTTGTGCCAAAATAAACGGAGGACGTCTTCTTTTTTCCTCAAACAGCAGACAGAACTGGTCATTTCACAGCGTTGCTGCATGTTGTTTTTAAAGCACAAGTTAATACATTTTATTAAAGCACGGTTACAATAATGTCATAAGGAGGAAATTGCTACGTAAAACAATCCGTGTACGGTTCGTTCTTTGGTTTTGTTTTTTTTGTTTCAAAATAAAATTGCAAAAACAGAACCAAAGCTGCCCTTAAAGAGCGCCGGCGGAGAGAAGAAGCCTCACCGCTACAGGATCGGGACCGTGGCTCTCAGGGAGGTCCACCGATACCAGAACCACCGAGCTGCCCTTCCAGCACCTGGTCCAGGAGATCCTCCAGGACTTCAAGACCGACCTGAGCTTCCAGAGCTCGGCCGTCATGGCTCCACAGGAGGCCAGCGAGGCTCACCTGGTGGGGACACCAGGACCGAGGACACATCGGGACAGACCTCTACAAGAGACCCTTCCTGCCCACAGCCAGCAACTCTTTAACAAAACCAGGACTATGAGCTAGTGCTGGGCGATATGGAAACAATCCTATATCACAATATGGATAATTTTATATCACGATAACGATATATATCACGATATACCCCAATTACGTACGTTGTCAGTTATTCTCTGACAAATATGACAAAATAATCTCATTTCTTACCTTTTTCAAGCTTTATTTCAAAGTGACATTTAACTGAACTTTCACAGATGAGATCTGCTGCATTTTAGTGCAGCAATATATATGTACCTGTTAGACGTAACAGTATCAAATGACAACAGACTCCATTATCTTC
>NC_051430.1:33864124-33865175 GCF_001649575.2 Kryptolebias marmoratus
CTTCTATAAACTGAATGTATGCAAAGTGACAACACTAATACATTCGTCGTAGCCTACGTTATGAAATATTTACATGAATCATTGATACAATTATGACAGAAACGATACAAGAAAATATATCAAGATAGACACTTTTCTATCGTCCCCACGATGTGGATCGTTATATCGCCCAGCACTACTATGAGCTACAACATTTAATTTCCCTTTGGGATTAATAAAGCATCTTTGAATTGAATTGGCTGATTTAAGACAGAAACCAAACCTCCAACATTGGAAACATACTTACTTAAAGTCACCTGACGTTTTGAGTGCAACAAAAGCAAACCTGCTGAATTCAGCCACAGATCACAGGATACAGACAACAGAGTTAAGAAAAGTTGATATTTAATACATTTGCATGTTTAATACCTCACTATAGAAGCAAGCTGGCTGTGCTGTTTGTGGCACAGGTGTCCTTGGTTCGTGTCACTCAGCGAGCGGGGGGGTTTTAACAGGGTGGCACAAACATAAATCTGTGAATCAAATGGGGGAACAGGTGTTGGTTTTCTCCTGCTGTCCCGTTTGCATTTGGTGCCAAATGAGTTCGATAACTTCCCAAATAAAGACAGATAGACCAACGCTTCCAGCACAGGTGGTCATTTCTCCTCTGAAACACCGCCGTCGTTGCCTTCGGGATTAAATTAAAAGGACTGCTGATGTGAAAGATCTACGCAACATTCCTGGTGTCTAACAGCCGACTGTGAATTTCCTTTAAGCATGCAATAACTCGTTACAGCTAAATTAACTGGAGAAAACAACAGTTTTATTTTATTCTACTGTAAGAAAAGTCTTGTTTGTTTGCATGGAGGAACTGGGACCATCCTGTCGGCACACTGGGATGGCTCCACCTACAAGTCAAGGCCCGCGGGCCAGATCCGGCCCTCTGTAACATTTCATCCGGCCCTCCAGTCTGGTTCAGATCGAGTCTCTGATTCTTATTTTGCTTAAAAAAAAACTGAAGTTTTCTCTGACAGTGACTTAGAAGCCAACAATATATAGTTTTAATTTCTGT
>NC_051430.1:33865866-33876680 GCF_001649575.2 Kryptolebias marmoratus
GGCCACACTAGAACTGGTCCAGCTCCAAAACTACAACACCTCACTGGTATTTGATAAAAAGGTGAAATCTCTGCTAAAATCTTGTGTTTTGAATCAACATTCATAGAAACTAATTCATGTCATTTCAGTGAGTCATCATGGTTGTGCCCAGAGGAGGTCTTGAGTTTCGACCCCTCGTGTGGCCGTCAGATGTCTATTTGATCTCTACAGAACTTTCACTTTCAGCCTAGCCTACTCACGCCCTCGGTGTTGGAGTTTTCTGTGGTGAAAGAGCAGCTTATCTGACGGGGGAGTCACTGGGAGAAACGGCCTCCCTGATCTGTTATTGGACTTCCGCACTTGGCAACAAACACCACGTTCAAACGTAAGGTGGTGCATAAATGGACTTGATACCAGGCCACCTGAGGTCGAAGGTCAATGATTGATTTTGTAATTGTGTCGTCAGACTTGGAGCTTGGGTAAAGAGAGGGGCAGAGCTGTCGACTGGTCGGAGTAGAGCAGTCAGTTGAGGTGATTTGGACTTCTTGATGCCTTTCCAAGCATGTCCAACTGGAAGGAGATTCTAGAGCAGATCCAGAACTCGCTCAAGGAATTAGATATCCTCTCTGGGAGAGTGTGACTGGGGAGGGAGAGGCCTGGCTTTCTCTCCTGGCCACTGACAAGCGGCAGAAGACGGATGGGTGGGGGCGCGCATGTCCGGCCTTCCTTCGGCCCCTGGCCTGGGGTTGGTCTGCAGTCGTTGTCGGGCGGGTGGGGCGGTGGTGTGCACCTTGTGGTGGCGCGGGGTGGCTGGCGGGTTGTACTTGGTCTGGATGGGTGGGTGGGCTCGGGTGTGGGTCCCTGGCTGGTGGTTAGATTTCAATTATTAAATTAAACGATTGCAGCCAAGTACTCACAATGTCTGCAAAGCTCTTTGACAAAAAGAAGCAGAAATTAGATTGTTTTTGTATTTATTTTGACATTGTATTGGGCTCAAGTGAGCCATAAAAGCAAAAAGAATTGCCATATTTCATATAAAATAAAATAAAAATCTGCCATCTTCGAATCTCGCGGGTTTTGGACCTAACAAACATGACAGTGGATTGTTTTAAAATGAAAAAAACAAACATGTCAGCCATGTAAAGAGGCACAACATGAAGTTATAGGCTGTTCTCAGACACTGAACAGAGATCCTGGAAGGACTTGGATTCATTCAGTCATCGTCTGTGTTTCGTTACAGGACAGATTGAAAACCTCGGACAATGGGATAGGTTTTGTTCCAGCCCTTCAAATCAAGCAGAAGTGAACTAATCCGGTCTGTGCAAACAGATAAGTCATTGGTTGTATGCAGATATGCAGCAAAAAGGAAATGGAAGGCAGTCCCCATTAAAAATGCTTCTCGACTGAAATGATAAAACTAAAACAGTTAATTAAACTTACATATAGAGCTGGTGGTAGTTGTTAAAAGTGATGTAAAATCAGGCTCCTTTGAATTATTTACTTCCAGCTTTGGTTAGGGATTTTTGGTTGTTTTAAGTCCCCAAAAGTACCGCTTGACTGGATGAGAGGAAATGAAGATACCGTGAAGCTTATTGAACTTAAAACCTATAAAAATTTCGATGTAGACAAACTGGACACGCATTGCTTTTCTAGAAACGCTTCGATGTCAGCTGGTGGGAACAAAGGGAGCGTTAAGTCCATGATGGGAAGATAAGTCCCTTTACGCTACGGCGATTCTAGGAATGTTGAACAATTCATCTAAAACAAAATGACCTTTTCTGCGTGGAACCCACTGATTGTGATGGAAAGCTACATAATACATGAAGGCAGAGAGGAAATGTTAAAACACAGTGGGAGGTAAATCCCAAAACAAGTAAAGTTCCTTCAGATGCTGCTGGACCGGCAGATGGCGCCACCTTGGATAAGTGTTACGGATGTTTTCCCGCTCCTCTTTGACAAACAATAAAATATCCAAATGCTTTGGTGCAAAAGATGCAGATCAGAAAAGCTACCGAGAACAGTCTTTAAGTTAAAGAACAGAATGCCTTCTGTATTTGGAAAATAGTTTCTAACTCAACATGGAACTCAGAAAGCTGAGTTTTGAAGGCCTCTTCAGTCGCCCACGTCGCTGTCTTGGTCGCCGATGAGCCACAGGAAGTGGAAGCTGATGGCGAGCAGGGCGGTGCCCAACAGATCGCCGAGGGCGGTCAGGTACGGGATGGAAAAGCTGTCGGGATCTTTGCCGTTTCGCCACATCGAATAGACCATCCAGTCTGCTATGCACAGCAGCAGCAGCACCTGGAGCAGGAACCAGAGTCACTAAACGAATGTGTTGTTTTAAAACAATAAAACCAATAAAGACAGACATGCAAACCGGCTAGCTCAACAAAAAACAAGAAACGGAAACAGCTCGAAGGAACCGACATCTGATTGGACACTGAAAAGTGAGCCTTGCTACGACTCCTGGAACTATGTAGACAAGATGCTCTGCCCCCCTCTGCCTAAGGACATCTGTGGATCTGTTCAGAGCTGGCGGATAAACTTTCCATCACATCATCAAAGACAATGGCCTCTGTGACGTACTTCATGGACTTCTTTACAAACACACACACACTACACCGCCTTCCACCGTCTCTACACACACACACTTTCCGCTGAGTCATCTCTCTCACTCCAACCCCCACACCACCACTCTCTCCCTTCTTTCCCTCCTTTTCTATCTTGGTTAGTAATTATTACGTCGGCTGTTTTAGCGGGCCTGGTACTACTTAGAAAGTTTGGTACCGTTACTTTTAGCATTATCGTGTTTTAGCTTATTTAGCCTTCCCGTACATTTAATTTAGTTTATTTTAGCTCATACTTTAGATATTGTTAGATTCCTAATCGTTGTTTAGTTCAGCTTCAACTTTATCCTGATTTTATTTAGAGTATTTTAGCTACTATTTTGACTGTCTTAGCTCATGTTTTCATATGTCTGGTTTCGTGATTTTATTTAGATTATCCTATATTTCATTTAGATTATACATGATTGTTGTGTTTTTCTTTTTGTGTTTCATTCTGTATTTGCTGAATTGAATTCTGTCTTTATTTATGTTGTAAAGCGCTTTGGATCGCCTTGTTGCTGAAAGGTGCTATATAAATAAATCTAACTTCACTTCACTAGAGCCGACGATCTTTAAAGCTGCAGTAGGTAACTTTTATAAGCACTTTTAGTTTTTCTTTTTACACATTTGTTAAAACTGTCACTATGTCCTGATGGTTGAAAATGAGACATACGAGTTCAAATTTTCAGGTCAAGTCCACGGTGACGAAAACTCACATTTGTCTTAGACAGCTGCCTTTTTCCTTGAGTGACCCCAAACGTTCTGTATTAACAAAAGTACGCTTCATTTCGATGGTAGTGATGCTTTCTTTTCTCCTAGAAGTTTGGAAAATGACTAAATGTTTGAATCTCTGCAAGCATTATGTCAGCAGGCCTCATCCCCGAGCCATGCTTGAAAAGAGTTTCCATTTCCCTTCAGATCTTTACAGTCAGGTTTGTGGATTTCTCTCTGAAACGATGATTTATTTGAATCTAAAACCTTTTAAACCTTTTAAAGGTTGTGTCCTTCTCTCCGTAAACATGAACGCACGCACCAATTTCTTGCAAAAGTACGCCGCGGTAGAATAAAGAGGCTCTGCAGTTGTCTGTGTCTGCACAAATAAATGATGACACAGCAGATTTAATTCAGCCTGTCATTTGTCCTCACACAGTTGTAATCTCGTTGCCATAAAGCAGCGCAGACAACCCCATTTGAGGCGGAATTCAGCTCCTGAATTCAATCAGTGACCTGATCAACATTCACACAACACCCTCACCGTCTTCAGCCAGGCGTTCTGTAATGAAGCCCTCCCCAAGAGAAGCTCCGCTGGCGAAGGATTTAATAGATCTGGAAAGTCTCCAACTCCTCTGAGGTCAGAATAACATCTCAATGTTGCATCTCCGCAATAAACATTTAAGGGGGAGTCTTAAAAGCCGTCCGGCAAAGAAGGAGTTGGACACAAACGCCGACTAAGACGACAGCCGATTCCGAGTCATTCCTTCATAATTCCTTTTCTCCTGGAGTTTTACACTAAGATCATCTCATGACGAGACGTACAAAACAGCTTCCCCCCCACTCTCCTGCAGCTGGGGAGGAAACTGGATAGTGACCGCAGTGAAGTTAGTTTTAAGTTGGATGTTGGATATTCGCGCTCCGAGGAGTTAGCGGCGTCTAGGTCACGGCTGACCCAAAACAGAAACCCTAATCTCGGCCAGCAGAGAACGGCGGTGTTTTGCTGAAATCTTTGTGGGCAAATGTGAAGCATTAGCGCACATTTTGGCTTCGGTCGCTGCTCCTGCACGCTCCCGGCATTCTGATGTTAACAGGAAGTGACGTCACGTGTCTTCTTCCTGAGTTATTTGGGGTTATTTTGTATTCCACGCTACACAAACCCACAAAGAAGAGACTAGACCGCAGAAACGGTGGTTATGTCCTTATTTAATAGAGTCGTTAGCATTTTTGGATGTTTAAACAGCCAACAGATGGGGACACACACCTTTGTCGCTGTTATTTTATGGGTCCGAAGCTGAAAAGTTTGTTGGCGTGACAAAGGTGGATGCTGGGATTGGAGGGGCGGTGGGAGATGGAGGTAGACGCTCAGATGCACGACTGAAAGGAAACGGTTGGTATTCGTCATAACGGGGCTCACCTGCAGCAAAGCAGCAGCCAGGTAGACTGACATGAAGATGGGCGTCAAGGTGGTGTGGCCGCTCTTCATCAGGTGGATCGTATATAAGAAGATCAGATGGCCGGGGATCACTAAAAGCAGGAGCACTTGAGCGGAACGATGATTTGCTCCTGAGAAAGGAAAAAGGAAGGAGGTTTATTATTAGTTCATGGAGCATTCTTTCACTCCGGTGTGTCGTTTAAGACCTTTTAACTCTTCCTCTATGTAAGATCCTGCCTCGTGAGACGAGGATGATGATGTTTTCATCCAATCTTTTGTTGTTATTCAGTAAATCTCCAATATGGATGCTTTTGAGCTGAGGGAGAAGCAGGAATACCTCCAAAAATCCACACAAATACAAGGGAAAGATGCAAGCGCCGCGCATAAAAGGTCCCATTTCAAGTTTCTACCAGTTTAGTTCATCTTTTTGCCTAAAAAGGCACGATCGTGCACTCTTAGTGTTGTTTCTTTAATTCTAATCACGACATCCACAATCGTAACGGTAGACCATGTGATCTTCTTGTATCTTTAGAAACAATTACAAATTATTCCCCTTTATGTGAATTATTCCTGGTTAAGAACTAAAAACACTGGCTTTAAGCTTTCAAATTAACTCTACTTTGAATGTGTTTATTCAGAACACCAGTTAAACAGCCCAAAGCAGCCATTGTGAGAGTTTCATACGTCTTATCGGTTGAGTTTTTTGGGACTGACCTGTGCCGCAGAACGTGCGACAGGGGTAGTAGCAGCCCTTGGCCTCGTCGGGAACCTCCCCGGGAGCGCAGTGGAAATGCAAATGGGTGGATATCCTGCTGGACTGAATGGCCACCAGGTTTCCTCCGATACCTGCGCAGAGCGGAGAGCTGTGAGGCCCGACGGCTGGAAGAGAACTGACCGCGGTGTGCACGAACAGTACAAAAAAATGTATTTTCCCCTTTTAATCCCCTGATTACTAACTTGTATGATGAGTAATAACAATTTCTTTTAATAGACACCAAGAAAAATAAATAAATCATGTGGAAATCGAACACTGATTTATTTCCATTATCCAGTAAAGTCGTAATGGTAGTTTTATTTTTACCACAATGCTCCTGAATCCCTGCACAACAGAACCGCGCCCTGTGTTGTTGCTGTTTTTTAAACTTATGGGGATTCTCCTGAGACTTCAGGAAGAGAGGCGCAGTGGAAGAAATGCTCTGGATGCTGCGATTGTTGCGCGGAGTAGGACAGCTGGTATCAGCCGGAGATTTCAGGCTTTACAGGCCTTCAGCTGGGGGACAGACAGCAGAAACGCTGCAGGGTAAGCTAACGCTGCTAACGCTGTTGTTTATATTCCTACCTTCGCTCTTTATGCTTGCATCTGGCCACACCCACGACCAATGAGTGAACAGGAGCTAAGCTTGCTCCGCCCACGAAGCAGGGCCGGCCCAGCTGGCCCTGCTCCGAAGCAGGGACCAAAGAAGCAGGGACCGGCCTCGAAAAAATGCCGGTGGAAAAGCACACAAAGCGAGCCGAGTAGAGTGGAGCCGGGACCTTTAGAGCCGGTGGAAAAGCGGCATATATCTGCTGATGGATGGATACGAAAGGATTTCCAAAGCCCTAAGCATCCCCAGGAGTTCTGATAAATCCATCACCAAAAAATGGAAGGACCATGGAACACGTTCCCACAAACTGAGTGACCGCGAAGAAGGAGAAGAGCGAGAGAGACCGCCGAGACACGAAATTAAGATCCTTGTGCTCATAAGAAGACATTGGCTTGACATCCCAAAACCCAATTAGAGTCAGAATCCAACTCCGTCTCTTTAAATGTCTCTTGGTAATATCATTTAATTAAAAGCTTATCTCTTGTTGAGGTGCCAGAGCCACAGGAGACCACAGATGAGCTGGGAGATGGAAGCGGTCCACAGAATTACTGAACTTATTTATGCATTTGAATATTTGGAGTCTTATCTATCAGGGACTGTTTGAGCAGACCCGACTCGACTCTTTTCAAATCCACCATCATTCACTTGTGGAAGCTCCACAGCACGAGACAAATGAACTCTGCAGCTTCTTATCCATCTTGTGTACAAACGATTAGTCTCCATCTTCTGCTCCCAGGGTCAAAGACTGCACTAATTAAAAAAACTGAGAAAATAAATGAGACGAACAACAAAAGACCAAGTTTCTGTGTTGCCCAACTTCCAATTTACACGGGTTGTTGGTATCCTTCGTGTGAAACATTAGTGCTGCCAGACTTTTATCCAAGTATTGTGGAGTTAGTTCCATTAACTGTAAAATTATTATATGAATATTTGAGCTATAATATGAGTTGAATATTTCGAAGAGTTGAGGTTTCGGCACAAAAAGTAGCCGAAAAGCCTGACGAAATCTGCTCGAGAGCTGGAAAGGAAGTGGGAAAAGCAGCTGAATCTTCGACGAAAAAGGAGAAGGAGAGACCATGAGCGGGACGGACAGAAAGAGCGGGAAAAAAAGAAAAAGGAGGCAAAAAAGGGCCATCACCGTTTGAACCTTTTCAGTTGCTCCATCCTTAAGTTGCTCATCGTTTTGCCTTCGACCCAACAATTTTAAAGGTTGAACGTCAGGTTTTTACAAAGGGTTGACCTATGACCTTGATCTTTGACCCCATGACCTTGAAATCAATAGGGATCATCCCTGATCCATGAAGTGTCCAGCTGTGCAGTTTGACATTCCTACGTTGCACAATTCCAGAGTTAAGAGCATGGACAAGGTTCTTACAAAGGGGCCGCCTGTGACCTTGACCTTTGATCCTGTGACCCTGAAATCAATAGGGATCATCCCTGACCTATGAGGCGTCCAGCTGTGCAGTTTGTCATTTCTATGTTAAAGGGTTATCAATTTAGAGTTTGGACAAAAAAAAAAAAAAAATTGTCCACAACCTGACGGACGGACGGACGAACGCTCAGGCGGACGGCGGTCCACCTCCATTAAATGACCCAGGACACAAAAGTTCATAATTGCTTCTTATTTGTTGAGACCAATAAAAAAAATCTGGCGTTTCACCAAATGTTTCCATTTATGCAAACTTAAAGAAACAGGAAGTACTCACCATTGATCACTGGGGTGTAAACTACAATTCCAGCCAGGTTTGGATCAGATACGGTTTTATCCAGAATGAGTCCTCCAATGCTGCAGAAATATAACCAAAAAAGGCAACAGAGGACATTGAAAGACAGCATCGCTCGTTCTGAATTTGTCTCAGGGATCTAAACATCAAATCTGCTTCCTTTTTTTATAATTTTTTTCTGATAAATTCTTATCAGCTTATGTGCAATCCCTTCAGGATTTTATGGGGCGTTTTTTAGTGATTGTTGCAGCTAAAATGTCTGATTTCGCGGGGCATTTGCCTAAAAGTTGCCTTTTTTTTTTACTAAAATCAATAAACAACCATAACTTTTAATATCTAAACCAAAAATACTTCCTAGTTTTGTAAGATAATCACCAACAAACACTGACATTCTCAAAAGGTGCTTTATTTGAGAACTTTGATAGCTTCTAAACTGACATTCATGAGCATTTCTGGATTGTCCCTGGTCTGCAGCTCTCCTCACATGTTTTGCAGACACAAAGTGACGTCACGTGTCTTCTTCCTGAGTTATTTGGGCTTATTTTGTATTCCACGCTACACAAACCCACAAAGAAGAGACTAGACCACAGAAACGGTGGCGAATCACTTTAGAAACAATAAATATTGGGTTAAAGTTGCAAAAAGCTGTGATTTTGCGGGGTTTGCTTGATTTTGCGTTAATAGTTGCGATCGCAACATCGCGGAATCCTGGAGGGTCCGACTGTGGTAACAGAGGTGGACATACATGACAAAACTGGGAATAAAGTTTTGTGGTTTTTTGCTTTCAGCTGGTGGGAAGTTGTATCACAGACTCCGACTACAAAGAAGGGAAAGACGAAATAATAAATCCTGTTCTGCTCAGCTGCAGGGGGAACAGAGGATGAGTGTGCTCCGGAGCTACTTTTTTTTTTTTTTTTAAAAAGGATGAGTCATCAAACAACCCAGATGCTGGAAGCAGCAGACGCGGAATGACTGTTCTTTCCCTTTTTCCAAGACTAAACACACACCTGCTGATGACCATGGCGGTGATGACTGGCTCCCACCCGGAGTAGAGCAGCGTGCGGCTGGCCGGGTGCTTGGAGGAGATGACGATCCATAGCGGCGTCAGACACATGAAGAAGGCACAGACCAGCGACGACACGTATGGATACGAGTCTGCGTGGAGGAATAAACACTGGGATTACACTCCTGGGGGATTCCACGGCCGAGCAAGTGGCTCTATGGAGTTCCAACACGCCAAAATCTTTTACAGAGAAACTATAATTACACTTTGACCGTGTTAATGTGACACTAAGAGCAGCCGGTTTGTCAAAGATCGGGGTGTTTTATTAGTAGCAGCTCTTACATGGAACATTCCAGCTATTTAGAAATGGGTCTTTGTGGGAAAAGTTATGAACATTACGAGTTCTCTCTTTTAGTAAGCACCTCGATACAAAAACGGATCAATTGATGTTAATTATGTCACATTCCATCCATCCATCCATCCATCCATCCATCCATCTTCTTCCTCTTCTTCATCTTCTTCCTCTTATTATAATAAAAGATTGGGAACTCCTTGTCTAGGATAATTACATTTTGTTAAGTTAACTTCTTACTGCCCCTAAATGTCCTGAAGATGCTAAAGCATTAAGATGATTATATTCTTTAATTTACGCAGATTTCTAATTTCCTTGCCGTCCCGTTGTTATGCGTTGCCATGACTACAGTCTCATATCAACTCACAGATGGACACTTAACGGACATAAATTGAAATTCTGCTTTGTTCGGAGTTTGATCCGAAAGTCTGTATTCAGAGGAAAAGGTGCACATGTCCTGCCATGGAATTATGGGGTTATTCTGGGGGAAAATAACTCTTCTTTAAACCGAGGTGGATTAAACAAATAAGGCTTTCCAAGCCATGAAACAATACAGTTTGTTCGGCTACAAAGTGAGGCAGGAGGGACCTCTACTGGTTGAAGATGGGGTCAAGAAACAGCCCAAAAACAGAAGCAAACTGATCTAATTTTAAAGATAATCCTAACTTTCAATGAGTTTTATTACTTCAAACCACTTAGAAATGTTTTTTCTTTTTATTTGAATAAAATATGTATGATTTAGGAGTTTGTATTTCAATAAAACACTGCATTATTGATAATTATTGGATAAAATTAAACATTGATTACGGTCCAAAGCAACAACAACTTTCTCCTCTAAAGCCCAAAGAAATTTGGGGAATTACTTTCATAATAATTTAATCCAGATTAGAAACATCCACCCTAGAAATGGATGTTTCTGACGACAACACAAAAGAAAAGCTAATTACAGACGTGCTCATGTCCAGTTTCACAAACTGTGACCTTTCTCTGAAATACACGAGAACAAGCATGTCAAAGTCAAGGCCTGCGGGCCAGATCCGGCCCCTCTGTAACATTTCATACGGCCCTCCAGTCTGGTTCAGATCGAGTCTCTGATTCTTATTTTTCTTAATTAGTGAAGTTTTCTCTGACAGTGACTAAGAAGCCAACAATATATAGTTTTAATTTCTGTATGATCAGGTTTTTGTGGAAAAATCTGTTTTAATGTTAAAAAATTGATTTAAACGCTGAGTGAAGCGTAAGAAATCAGTCCCTCCAGGATTTCACGGGCATTTTTTGTGATTGTTGCAGCTAAAATGCCTGATTTCGCGAGGCATTTTCCTAAAAGTTGCAATTTTTTTTTTTACTAAAATCAATAAACCACCATAACTTTTAATATATAAACCAAAAATCCTTCCTAGTTTTGTAAGATAATCCCCAACAAACATTGACATTCTCAAAAGGTGCTTTATTTGAGAACTTTGATAGCTTCTAAACTGACATTCATAAACATTTCTGGATTGTCCCTGGTCTGCAGCTCTCCTCACATGTTTTGCAGACACAAAGTGTTTGTCGATGCGTTTATGTTCCATGATTACACTGCAGGACGTGCAAAACAGCTGCAGCTGGGGAGGAAACTGGTTTGCTGAAATCTTTGTGGGCAA
>NC_051430.1:33876766-33881516 GCF_001649575.2 Kryptolebias marmoratus
TTCTGATGTTAACAGGAAGTGACGTCACGTGTCTTCTTCCTGAGTTATTTGGGGTTATTTTGTATTCCACGCTACACAAACCCACAAAGAAGAGACTAGACCGCAGAAACGGTGGCGAATCACTTTAGAAACAATAAATATTGAGTTAAAGTTGCGGGAAAAGTTTTGGACAAAGTTGTGATTTTGCAGGGTTTGCTTGATTTTGCGTTAATAGTTGCGATCGCAACATCGCAAAATCCTGGAGGGTCTGAGAAATGACTGGTAATGATGAGTTTTTTGAAGTTTGAGCTATTTGTCTGTGTTCATTAAAGTCTGTTTGCTCTAAATTCTGTATAATCTGTAACTGGGAAAAACAGAGATATTTCTTTATGAATGATTTGACATAATACATCTAAATCTAATTAATTGATGTAATTTTTAACAAATATTGATTGTGATTGGACCAAATTTTTAATTTCGGCCCCCATGCGTCACTGTGTTTGACCCGAGGGAGGAGGATTCATTAAGCAAACGGCCCCACCTTTACAGATCAGACACGACAACATGCGGACTGTCGGCTCTCAGGGAAAATATACGTCTGGACCCTTACAGGACGTCGTTACGTCTAATAAGCAGCAGCTCTGAACATACCCAGGCATTTGTAGAGGCCCTGGCTTATCCAGGCCAGGATCGCCAACGTTATGAGGTCACCGAAGCTGGCGGCGATGGGCGTGGCTACGTTGTCCGGATTGATGCCCGTTTTCTTGGAACCCACGATTACGCCGACCATGATGATGCCTATAAATAAAAGAGAACGGCAGAGCGCTGCAGTAACAGTTTTCTGCCCTAGGCATGGGCCGATAATGTTTCGAGGTATAACATGGTGTTAAAAAAGCCACTAGGTTTTTTCCATCATACCGTTCCTATTAAATAAGAAGAAGAAAATGCATTTGTTTCCAAATCAGCAATTTGACTAAAAAAGGCTTTATTTAAAGAATACGGATTATACATTTCTATAGCTATTTTATTCTTCGTCCTGCTGTGTAAATAATTAAATTCTGAGGAGATAACAGTCTAAACTAGAGGAATTGCATTTCCGGCGAAAATGCAGTGTGACTGAAAGCTGCTGAAGAAGCTGAAACGAGGAGAAACAAACCCTTAAAACGGTAGAACAATGCTTAAAATCGCAGAACGATCCTTAAAATTGCAGAACAATCCTTGAAACGGCACAACAATCCTGAAAAATAGCTGAAAGAGTTTTAAAAACATCCTAAGAAGCAGAACAGGACCTAAAAACAGCTGTTTTAAGAATTTTTAGCTAATTTTATTGATTGTTTCAGTCTTTTCAGGTGTTTTTCTAGTTTATTCTGCTGTTTTATGGATTTGTTTTGAAGCCAAGTTTGTGCTTGCCAAGTACAAACTTACCAAGTACACAAGTACATACAGTCTACAGTGACTCAAACAGAAGTACTCGGTGCTGACAGTTTATCTGGAAGTCAGCTGTGAGCGAGCGTTTACCCTGCAGCAGGGAGGCGATGAAGGCCGTGGCCACACTGCTCGAGCACAGCAGAACAGCGTGGCTCATCTGAAACTTCCCCTCTGGGATCCAACCGAGAACCACGGCTGCTACGGCCGCCAGAAAACCGACCACGGTGGCCTGGACCTGGAGCAAAAAATAAAAAACCACAGGCATTTACAGCATTTTTTTCATTTTGTTCTTGCACAAAAACAAGCTTTATGTGAAACGCCGAACGTTACAGACGACTTGCCACCACACGAGAACACGGGATGTGTGTCAGCTGTCACTCAGGACAGGGGGAGTAGAGTCCAAAAACGGCAACGACAGACCCTGCGTCTGCACAGACTCCAGGTGAGGTCGGGGTTGCTAACTTTCTCTCGACTCTTCCTCTAGTCGGCGTTCGGTGACGGCGATTGCCTCGTTGGCGCGGTGCCACCAGGTCTTTCGGTCCTTTGCCGCAATTTCCAAGATGGAAAAAATGTTGCATGATGACAAAAGCCACCTGACCCAGTCTTTGGGTCTAAGCTTTGTACGACCTCTTCCTCTCTACTCCTCTGCAGAAGACGGATTTTGGGAGTCTGGCATCATCCGATTGAACGACGTGGCCGGTCCACCTAAACCAGGGGTCTCCAATCCTGGTCCCCAGGGCCACCATCCTGCATGTTTTCCTTGTTTCTCTGCTCCAACACACCTGATTCATGGTTAAATCACCTCTTCATGTTCTACAGAAGCCTGTTAATCACCCATTGATTCAAATCAGGTGTGTTGGAGCAGAGAAACAAGTAAAACCTGCAGGATGGAGGCCCTGAGGACCAGGATTGGAGACCCCTGACCGAAGTGGACTCTGAGGAAGTAGCGCTTCTACACTTTCTGACTTCAGAGTTGGAGTCTACAGCTCTGTAGACCTTGCATTTCGTTTGTAGGCGGATTGCCAGGGCGTTTCCAAAACTTGGTTCTGGACTTTTCCCAATCAGTGATTTAACAGTTGTACGAAGCCAGTTCCAACCTCAACATTTTTAAAATCTGAGGTTGAATTTCCATATCTTGGTTGCATGTTGTGCAAGCAGCACTCGTTTCGTAACAAGAGTCACTTCCTAGCGTGTACATATTTTACACACATGCGGTTCTGCTAACTGTGGTCTCATTGTGTTAGGTTTGATCTCCTTTTAAGGCGGGGGAATCGAAATTCCACCGAACCTTGCAGCGAGGTCGCCAGTTTGACTCTCCGCTCCGGTCTTAACGTGTGAAGTTTGCTTGTTTTCTCCAAGTACTCGGGCTTCGTCCTGACTGTTGTGACTATTTGTCCATAAAAAAAACAAAACTTAAGGGATCAAACTATAATTCAGATAATGACTTGGCGCACGCTGGTTTGTGGTTTTCATGCGGTCCAAAAACGTCCAATTCCATTTTGGATTTCTTCCAAGTTTTGCATATGACCCCTAACGTGCCCCAAAGTCTACGTATTTATGTGAAATACCCAAATCCCAAACAAAATAAATGTAGAAACTAAACAACAAATGTATTCTAAACAACTAAGATTAAACAGAAAATTAGAAATTCGCCAGAAAATACACAAATTAGTAAAGTAAATTTAAAGAAATAGCTCCTACACTGACTTTAGGTGAGACCACCAAACGGAATAAAACAGGTACAGAAAATGTGTCACTACTTAAAAAAAAATTAATACTAGAAATCTTTGTGATTACCTGCTTGAGTGCCAGGTTGCCAATGATTAGATTCCACTTCTCGATGGGAGAGTCCATCTTCCCAACATTCACCTGAATGAAAAGGCAGGAGAACAGAATTAGGTACGAATACAACGATATTACAGCTTTTGTCAAATCGATGGGAAGTACTTCCGTTTTAGTGCTAGCTGAAAACGAGAAGAGCTTCGTCAAACGGAGCAGGACAGCTGTGGTCTTTTCCCAACGCTCCCATTGGTGAAACTGTCAGGAGGCTCATGTTCAGGATCCTTTTCTCAGACCCTCCAGGATTCCACAATGTTGCGATCGCAACTATTAACGCAAAATCAAGCGAACCTCGCAAAATCGCAACTTTGCCCAAAACACCGCAACTTTCCTGCAACTTTAACCCAATATTTATTGTTTCTAAAGTGATTCGCCACCGTTTCTGCGGTCTAGTCTCTTCTTTGTGGGTTTGTGTAGCGTGGAATACAAAATAAGCCCAAATAACTCAGGAAGAAGACACGTGACGTCACTTCCTGTTAACATCAGAATGCCGGGAGCGTGCAGGAGCAGCGACCGAAGCCAAAATGTGCGCTAACCAGTCCCTGATTTCACGGGGCATTTTCCTAAAAGTTGCGATGAAAAGTTGCGGCGGAGTTAGCGGCGTCTAGCTCACGGCTGACCCGAAACAGGAACGCTAATGTTGGCCAGCTGTCCCTAAGTGAACCGCCGCGCGTGAGAGAAGGGGCCGGCAGAGAACGAAATTAAATTAAAATTTTAAAATAACTCCTAATATTTTGTTTCGTGTTAACCTGACATTATTCCCATAATATAATAATTATTAAGCAATATGTGATAGTATTTTGGCAGCAAAAGCAATATCTGTATTTTGAGAAAAATAATGAGAAAAAAACCGAGTTAATATAAGTTAAAAAAGCATTAAGAGCGAGTCGATCCAACTCAAGATGGCCACCACAGCTAATGAACACTAGCCAACACAAAATAGGCTATGTGTTTGTGTTACAGACATAAAGGTACCATCACGTAATGCAAGAGCCGGCGAAATATCACAAGATCTTGTATAATCTCATTTTCGAGATTCGACCAAAGTGGCTCCAACGACATCATAGCTGCGAGTGATACCGAGTCACCGGGGACGACTCACCGCCGTGGACAGCCTCGAGGCCAGCGTCATCTCCAAGTTCCCTTTCAGACCCAGCAACGCGGGAACCAGGATGAAGATCTCCGTGATGTACTGGAAGGCATCCCAGTGCTGCGGACAGAAACAGAAACTAATGTAAGACAGAAACTAATGCCCCTTTTCCACCGGCTCTAATTCAGAAGTCCGACTCTACTCCGCTCTACTCGGCTCGGCTCGATAAAGAATGCATCGCGTTCACACCGGCCAGTTTGGTCGGTAGCAGAGGAACGCCTCCTGTTTTTTAAACTTATGGGGATTCTCCTGAGACTTCAGGAAGAGAGGCGCAGTGGAAGAAATGCTCTGGATGCTGCGATTGTTGCGCGGAGTAGGACAGCTGTTATCCGCCGGAGATTTCAGGCTTTACAG
>NC_051430.1:33881603-33886986 GCF_001649575.2 Kryptolebias marmoratus
CAGCTGGGGGACAGACGGCAGAAACGCTGCAGGGTAAGCTAACGCTGTTGTTTATATTCCTACCTTCGCTCTTTATGCTTGCATCTGGTCACACCCACGACCAATGAGTGAACAGGAGCTAAGCTAGCACCGCCCACGAAGCAGGGCCAGCCCAGAAAATTGCATCTTTTTGCCCGTTAGTAAAATCAAAGGTAACAAATCTAGGTGTCACATTTGATTCTTCATTAGGCTTCAACTCACGCATTAAGGCGGTTTCCCATTCTTGTTTCTTTCATTTAATTAACATCTCTATTGCAATCTGTACAGAACACAGCAGCCGGACTTCTCACCAAATCCAGTAAATCTTGTCCTATCGCTCCTGTTCTATATTCCAGTGGATTTTAGAATTCGTTTTAAAGTTCTTGTGCTGACATACGGAGCATTACACGGCCAGGCTCCTGACTATCTCTGTCGACTGTTAACTAAATATTCTGCTGCCCGTGGTCTTCGTTCTGGAAGTCAGAATCTTTTGGTGGTTCCACGCCTTTCAGTCCCCAAGGCTGTGGACCAGTTTGCCCTTGCAGCTCCGTTTTGCTGACTCTGTGAGGTTTCATATTATATTGTGTTATTAGGTCATGGAGACCTAATGCTGTGATTTTTCTCATTTCTCATTTCCAGTTCGGAGCACCACTACTGGACAAATACAGTCTGGACCCCGTTATTAAAAAAAATGCTTCTTAATGGATAAACTCAGTTTAAAATTCTGAATTTTTAACAACACTACCTTACACTCAATAAATGACGGGCATTGTGAAGCCTAAACTACCTGTTCTTACTTGTACGTAAAGACTCCCCTCAGTCTGCAGAGTAAACATTAGTTGCAGTATGTAATAAGACAAAATGAGCCTTTAATTCTACCCTAACATCTGCTGGCTGCTGATTAACGGCTTACCTGAACGATATCCAACACCATTCCTGCAGAGACGGTTCCGAACCCCGCCAAAAGAAAAGGCACCAAAATCTGCAAAGCCATCGCGAGCGGCGACTCCTTCGGCATGTTCAGGATGTCAACTCCTTCGTCGTCTTCCTCTTCGTTGCTCGCCTCCTCGCCGGACAGTCTCCCCTCGGCCAACATGGGCTCGGTCTCAGAGTAGCCGCCACCATCGCCGCAGTCGGATAAAGTCGCAGAGGACCGAGAGGCCCGCTCGAGGAGCCGCCTGCCCTCGGCGTGGGCCGCCTCTTGCCGGTAGCCGTTCTGCAGCGGGCCGGCCTCAGGCTTCGCTCCGAGGTCGACCATGGCCAGTCGCTCCTCCTGCAGCTTGGCGTAACCAGTCGGGACCATGGTTTGGAAGATCGAGGCGATGCGTGCCGAGGGCGCGGGTTTCCAACCGCCACCTGCCCCGCTCATACGCACCGTGAGGCTAGAGCCCAGGGACTCTCCTAAAGCTCCTCCCAAATTCTGGATGCTCATGATGGGTTCTGGGTCTGCAGTGTCTCATCTCTTGTCAACAAGTCTCAGGGCGCAGAGACAAAAGTGGTTCACAACGACTTGGCTGCAGCATCTATATTATCGCTGGCTTCGGGGGCACGCGAGTCTAAAGAAAGGAAAAATTGGTTAACAGAGAAAAAGAATCTAAAAGAACAGTAAAGATAAAATCAAACTCCAAAATACAGACATGCTACTTCAATTTGAAGGCATTTCATAAAGGTTTGGCCCTCACTAGTGGAGATAAAAATCAAAACGAGACTAAATACACCTTGTATTTTTTTACTGAATAAAAACTAACTAAAAAAATTCATTTAAAAGCTGAGTGAGGCGTAAGAAATGACAGCTAATGATGAGCTTTTTGAAGTTTGAGCTATTTGTCTGTGTTCATTAAAGTCTGTTTGCTCTAAATTCTGTATAATCTGTAACTGGGAAAAGGTCATTGATATTTCTTTATGAATGATTTGACATAATACATCTAAAACCAATTAATTTATGTAATTTTCAACAAATATTGATCGTGATTGGCCCTTGGCTCGGACCAAATTTTTAATTTTGCCCCCCTTGCGTCACTGGGTTTGACCCCCCTGATCTAACCCTTCCAAACAAGCCATATTTGTTCAGTCTTTTTCTAACCGTCTTGTCATGACCTTTGACCCCTGCTAACTGAGACCTGTAGAGTCTGAGATGGACCTCTTCTCTGATCATGGCACGGTCTGACCTACGGGTGAGTTTGTTTGGAAATTTGCTTCCTATTTTTTTTTCCCTCTCCGTAGAATGACGGAGTCATTGGTAGCATCGGGTAAACTTTCAGGGATCCATACAATCTTTGGCTAACAGGAATCTCATAAGTTTGAGGCAAAAAATGTACAATAATCAAGTTGTTGGACTGAATATTAACCAAAAAAAGGAAACAAACAAAAGCCACGAATGATTGTTTTTGATTTCCTTTCTCCAAAGGGATTTCTAACACCTAAAAGATAGTTTGGTGTACTAGTAAATCCATCCTTTACTCCTACATCCTACATCCTTTTCACATTAGAAGTCCTCAAGAAAGATGTTTTTATAACCAAAGCTCAGGCCTCTACGTTACCTATCAGTGCCAGTTTACATTAGGTTTCACATCAGCGCTTCTATCCTGTAATAGCACAATTACACTTTTACTGATAAATTCCCGGGCGAAGCTAGTTATGTGTGTGTTTTTTAAGCTAACTGTAAGCTAGCTGTACAGGAACCAAAACAGTAGGAAGCAAGTGAGCTCGCGAAACGTTCACCAGAAAAAAACTGCCATTGAAAAAAAGGCCACGGCTTAAAAAAAAAAACACAAAAAAAATCGACACGAACTTCTTCGATGATTCAAAGTTTTAAATACGGAGTTACCTGTTCGCTCGGAAGGAATTTCCACTAACAGAGATGTTAGTGTTGTTTGACAGACAGCGCGAGAGCCAGGCAGCGCGAGCCGCGTCACAGTAAAAAGTACCACCAAAGATCGTCAAACAATGAAGCGATGAACCACTCTGTTTGAGGGAGGGAAAAAATGCGTGCAATAATGTCATCTTTTAAAAACACACTGCCACAAAGACGAACTTTTATGTTAGTAAATGTTACAAAAGCATATCATATACACTAAATAAACAAATTTAAATATATAATTATTTTAAAATAAGATAAGTACTAACAAAATAACAAAATATACATTCCCTATATTGTGATTAATATTGTGTATTATTAATATAGCATACTACTATAACTATAGCGTCGGGGAAGTACCAAAAACAAACAAGTGCTTCGCTTTCTGAAGCCGAATATAGTTTTACTTTTGTCATTAGATATCCACTTAAAACTGTGAGAGTGAGACCTCTGTATACATTGTCACCCAACAGAAAATGCCACACAGTTATTTTGATTGTAGTGCGCAAGCGCAGAAAATACCGATTTTAACTCAAGTTGATCTAGAAAGGAATCCGTATTTTTGTATAAAGCTGGTTAAATCTAGCAGATGTTTTGATCTATTTAAAAAACAGGTTAGTGTAGTAAATTACCGTGTAACTCTTACAGCAGAGGTGTAACGTCTGAGCTGGAGAGAGCTTTACAAGCACTAGGTGGCGCTGTGTAAACCATAATTTTATGTCGAGTCCTGAGCTTTAAATCGGATACTGGACTCGCATGTGTGACAGTATTTCTTTAAAAAGTCTGCTTTCATAATATATAATTTAGTTTTTTTTTTCTTGTTTGTTTAAAAATAATAAAATAGCATATTAGAGCCTGTGCTACATGCTCCCGTACAGTAGGTGGCGGTGTGTGCCTCAGACTGGTATTGTAAGCCGCCATTAAAGACGAAGAAGAAGAATGTACCACACATGTCAGGAAAAACACGGACGTGCTTTTGCTAAAATGGACCTAAAAACACAGAAAACAACCTCGCAAACGCTACTATCCTGTGGAAACGGAGGTTTGGGTGGTTTTCTTACTTGTCGAAGTGTTAGAAAGTTTATTTGTGTTTTTAAAAAGTCAATGTTTAACTATGATTTAAAACTACAGCTAAGACTATGTGTTGCTAGCTTGTTAGCTTAAAGCTGCGGACGTAATTTTATTCTCATTTTTCAAATATAAAATGATCTATTCCTATTTCCATACCATTCCATGTGTCAGTTTACAACTATTTCACCTTTTACACTTTGTTAAAATTCACCAATTCCAACCTCATATTTTTGAGTTTTCGTAATGAAAACAACAGAAAAAAATAAATAAAACCATCTGATCCTGTTACTGGATTAGACTCTGATATTTATTGACCAACATTTGTTTGTCTGTGCACAAGGTGACTCAAAAAGTAATGCACGTTATTTATTATAAATGTGCAAATTTGTATAAAATTAAATTTTTGGTTTAGTGTAGATTATTGGAGGGAAAATGAATTTTAATGCATCAGGCTGCAAAACTACAGGAAGTGAAGGCAGTCTGAATGCTTTCTGCAGGTTTTACGGAGTTTGGGGGATAATTCTTTAAAAATAAATTGCGTTCCACTTAAAGCTATAAAGGTTTCTGCGAATAGCTCTGAATCTAATGTGGACAGTTTGTTTCCTGCGCTGCCAGGTGTCAGCGAGAAGCTTCTCCTCAAGCCGAAGGCTGCTGGAGCCTTCCAGACGGAGAGAGTCCCACGGAGCAGCGGTGAGGTTTCAGCACGGATGTTCAGGAGCATCAGATGGGGGGGAAAGCAGCTCGACCAGGAGTGTGAGCGTCTCTGCTTGCTGTTTTCAGTGCTGGAGCGGCTGCAGGACTTCCTGCCCCAGATGGCCGAAGCTAACGAGAAGCTGAGGCGGCAGATAGACGAGGCTCCTGCTGGGCACTTCGATATCGAGAACGTGAAGGAGGCGGAGAAGGTCATAGAAATGGTGAGCGGGAGGGCTAGAATTACTACGCACACTCTGAGCTTTAAGGTAAAATCTGAAGCACAGAAACAACTGTCAGCCTACCTTCTTAGGGCTGAAACGATTCAGTCCACCGTAAGAAAATAAATCCAGACAAAACAAGCATTTACTGTATATTGAGAAGGATTCTGATGAACAGGTCATCAAAACCTAGCTGAGACGAAACAAAACAAACAAAAAAGCTCTTTTCAGAATATTCCCAGTGATGGCCAGGGCCGTAGCCAGACTTTAAAACATCCTGAGGTCAACCCCTCATTCTCCTCCTGCACATCAGTTCCAATGAAGACCAAAACTGAATTAAAATAGAAGCATTTATTTAAAACAAGTGGCTTGAATGTGTATATGACATGTATTTGGACTCAGGGCACAACCATGATGACTCACTGAAATGACATGAATTAGTTTCTATGAATGTTGATTCAAAACACAAGATTTTAGCAGAGATTTCACCTTTTTATCAAATACCAGTGAGGTGTTGTAGTTTTGG
>NC_051430.1:33887000-33895534 GCF_001649575.2 Kryptolebias marmoratus
AAAGTGCTGAAGTGGCCCTTTATTGAGGTTTCAGGAATCAGATGAAGGTTTCACAGATCACACACTTGGTTTTAAATGTTCTGCAATCAGTGCAGAATAATCTGCTCCAGGTTTGAAGTGTCTAGGTGTTGTAGTTTTTTAACTCGAGGAGATTAAAGAGGCTGAAGGGAGGGAAAAATTAGCTGGAATCGCCCTTTAGCCATTTTCCACGAATCGGAAACCAACTTCAGCTTCGTGGAATTGAAGGAGAATATTTTCAGCGAGTTACCTCGGTTGTGTTTCACCGTAAGTGGCGCTCTTCTTCTTCTGCTCCTTATTTTAGCAGTAAGTAAACATTTGCCTGTTACATGAAAACACAGGCAAGAGAGCATGATGCAAAAAATGTGGTTGATTCAGATGAATCAATCTTTTAACTGTAGTTGGAGTTAAGCATCTTGATATCCAAAAAGGCCTAAAACATTTGGAGACTGCCTGATTGTTCCCTTTTCACGTCCTCAGGATGTGGCGCTAGTGGAGCTCGATGAGTCAGACGAAGACGACCAGACGTCAGAGTCGACGGACGACGACAACGACGCGGAAATCACAGAGGAGAACCTCAAACTGCCTGGAGACGGAGGCAAGAGGAAGACGGCCAACATCCAGGTTCTGGACCAGCAGGGGGAGTAGATGGGGGTGTCATCTACAAAGACTTCAAAAATGATCCCGCTGGGGATAAAAACTACACGAACAGAAGATTTCTGTGAAGAAAACATGACTGTTCCTATTCCCTAAGGGAAAATCAGTAAACATATGTTTTATACACCTAAAGAAAGAAAGATTCGGTCCGTTAAATGTGTTTGTGACCTTTCAGTCTACTTCTGTCTGCTGCTGTCGTAGGTTTCTGCATTTCCTTGGAAACATAATTTACTGCTCGCACAAGTTAAACGACCAGCTTTTTGTCAGTTTAGTCATTCTCATCGCCTTCAACGCTGAATATGTCTTAAAGCCTAACATTCAGAATTGTTCAGTTTGTATTATTAAAATAAAAAAAATTTGTTTTGAGGAAAAAACATCAAATAAAGCGTGCTTATTCCTAAATGTTTGCACAGAAAAGGGACGAGTCTGCACAGGAAACTGAGAAGCTAAACAAAGTTAAAAGTTTTAAAAATTGAATTTTTTTTGGATACCTGCCTCTCTGATGGTATGGAGGTGCATTAGTGTCTTTGGCAGGGGCAGCTTACAAATCTGCAAAGTCACCATGATGTATGTATGTGGTCAATGTCGTCATACAAGTATTTATCATATATGCGCATAAAAACATATGAATGATAATAAACTTCTTCACCCTCGAGGTAATGTCCTGATTTAATGACTTCCTTGGAATCTGAAAGAAATCTTGTTGACAGTAAGATCATCAGCTCTCAATGAAATGCGTCGATTCCCTCTAAATAAGACAAACGGATCCATTTTTAAACTGGTAGATTCTGAAGCGCTAACTGAAAAAGTTCTTCTTGTGGATTTTAATGGCGGTTGGCAAGAAACTGAAGGCGTACATTACCGCCACCTGCTGGTGACTGAAACAGTTATTTTCCGGGAGTTCAGGTCTTCATTTCCCGTTATATCTAAAATCTCTGAAATGTATTGAATCATACAAAGTCCTGATGGAATTTTTCATTGAATTGCCCACTAATGAATGTCAATCCAAACATACGAGTCCCCCTGTGTTGTAAATTTTATTCATTTATTTATTTTTCTTATCAATAATACCTTAATTCATCTTCAAAATACTATGCCCTTTTCAAAGTTATTGATTGTAATTGCCTTCCTTGTTATTTTCTTGTTTGTGTTTACTTTGTTTAAATAAAGTGTTCAAAAAAAAAAAAAGGTGAGTCCCTCAGTAACCCCATCCGGGTACGCATTGTGATGACGTCAGCGTTAAAAGGCTAAAATAAGAAGCTCGCGACGTTAGCTGTTAGCAGTTACTGCAACGGCGTTAGCTAACGGCCGTTAGCAACGGTTCTGGAAACTGTTAAGTGTCGTAGCGCTTTTTTTAAAAAAAGATATTCCTCGCTTGTGTTTAAACTAGTAAACTCGTTCTTTTTTTTTTATTGACAACAGAACACAGAACAACAAAATGTAACAAAATAACAAGATACAA
This sequence comes from Kryptolebias marmoratus, assembly GCF_001649575.2. Lineage (NCBI taxonomy): Eukaryota > Metazoa > Chordata > Actinopteri > Cyprinodontiformes > Rivulidae > Kryptolebias > Kryptolebias marmoratus. The sequence goes on from NC_051430.1 coordinate 33,889,138, forward strand.
TACAAACTCTCATGAAGGGTTTTACATCCATATTTAACTAACCAGGGGGTTTATATAAATAAAAATCAATAATAAAAAAAAAAAAATAAATTTAAAAAATAAATAAATAAATTTTCCACAAGGAGCAAGGCTATATGAGTATCTTAAAACAATAAGTTTGTAGAGATTTGTTGTGAGATGATTTTAGCAGTTTTCCAGTTTTTAAATGTACTTAGTGAAGAATAATATGACTTAAATTCGTTCATGAAACAAGGGAAAGAGGGTTTATTATCCCTCCACTTACTACAATGAATGTGGTACTTTGCTATAAGTACAATTATATTTATGGCATCAGAAAAAGCAGAGCTTAAGTTCTCCACATAAAATAAAATGGCATCAACATCAAAAGAAGAAATGTTCAGTTTAAGATTAATCCAGTTCCTGATGTCTGTCCAAAAACGTTGCGAGTACTGGCACGAAAAAAACAAATGTTCCAGGGATTCCTCTTCTGATTTACAAAAGGCACACAAATCAACATCAAATTTGAACCTTCTTTCAAGAAACATGGCTACAGGGTATATCTTATTTATTATTTTAAAATGCATTTCCTTCACTTTGGGAGATATAGGCCATTTGACAAATTTAGAATGAGCAGAAACTATGGTTTTTTGCTTCATTTTTGTAGGTTTCTTGCAGAAGTCTTTGTTATAATCATAGTAAATCTTTTGTCGCATACATTCATTGATAATCTTGTTATTGCATTTGAAGTCAACTAAGTTACAGTCATTCAGTTTTAATGTGGGCATCAAAACAGTCACCTTTGAATATATAATGATATTTTTGATTAACTGAATCAATGCTAAGGGGATTGCTCTGCATACCACCATAAAATCTTTATAACAACATCTGATGTTATATTTTCCAAGAAAAGATGAGAAATTTAGAAGATCTCCATTGCAATCTAAAAGATCTTTTACAAAAATAATGCCTTTTTCGTACCAATTTATATTAAATATTGACTTCGTACCAACTGTGATTGCTCTATTATTCCATAAAGTTGATCCATGTGGTGAGAAATTATGTTGAAATATCATTTTCCAGAAATGAAGAACTTGTTTGTGGAAGTGTGATAGTTTAGCTGGAATCTTACCCACTTCAAAGTCGCACTTTGCAAAGAATTCAATTCCTCCCAGCTGTTTAAAAATGGAACCAGGGATATGAAACCACATTGAGTTTTGTTGTAGAATAAAGGTTTTTAGCCATTTGGTCCTAAATGTACCAACCATGGCTTCAAAATCCAATGCATTTATACCACCTTTCTCATATTCTTTAACAAGTTGGGACCTTTTAATATAGTGAGTCTTGTTTTTCCACAAAAACTGAAAAATGATGGAGTTGGCTTTCCTAATGTTTTGTGGTGATATATACATGGAATGACATGGATAAACAATCTTGGAAACGCCATCTGTTTTAGTCAAGTTTCTTCCAAAAATAGTCAGATCCCTTGTCAACCAACGGCTAAGACTTTTTTTCATATCTACTAAGCAGTCTGCAATGTTAACATCTTCTCTTCTAGTTATGTTCTTAGATACTAATACACCCAAATATTTAACTTCATTTTTAACCTTGATTTCTTGAATATTTTTATGAATACAAGTATGAATGGGAAGAATCTCACATTTTTTAATGTTAAGTCCCAGACCTGATGCCTTAGAGAATAATGAAATTTTATGAAGGGCTTTTTCAACCATGAAATCATTTTTCAAAAACAATGCTGTATCATCCGCAAATTGGCTAATCTTAAATTCTCTGTCAAAAATGTTTATTCCCTGCAATTCAGGGCTACTATTAATTTGAAGGGCTAATAACTGAGTTGTTAAGATGAACAATTTTGGGGAAATAGGACAGCCCTGACGAATGCCTCGCTGGATCTTAAATCTAGAAGTTAGACCTGGATTTAAAGAGACTGAGCTATAAATATCATTATAAAACATCTTAATTAAACCACAAAATGAATCCCCAAAACCCAGAAACTTTAGAGCATCTATCAAGAAGGCATGTTCGATTGTGTCAAACGCCTTGTAGAAATCAAGGAACAAGATCAGACTTTCATTATCAAGGTAGTCACAATAATCTAACATATCAAATACCAATCTAATATGATTGTGTATGTTTCTCCCTCTAACAAAGGCTGATTGACTTTCATCAATTATGTCCCTAAGTCCTTTATTCAGGCGTTCAGCAAAAACATGAGCTAAAATTTTATAATCAGTGCACAGCAGAGTGATGGGTCTCCAGTTATCCAAACTGTGCATATCTTTGTTAGGTTTTGGAATTAAGGTAATTATACCTTGTTTCATTGTGTTAGAGAGATTACCTGTCAAGATGCATTCTAAGAAAGCTTTATAGAGCATATCTCTAATCTCTTTCCAAAAGAATCTATAAAATTCAGTTGTTAGTCCGTCCAAGCCAGGCGACTTTCCAGGGGCCATCTTCAAAATAGCCTTATCTAACTCTTCAAGTTCAATTTGTTTTTCCATAATTTGCTTAAAATCTAAGTCAATGGCTTTCTTGAATTCTCTAATAGTGTTTAAAAACATACAGGAATTTGTCTCAGAATAGTTAGATTTGTATAAGTTACAGTAAAAGTTATGTATTTCATTATTAATCTGTGTTTCATCTTCCGAAATAGATCCATTTATATGCAATTTATTGATCTTCTTTTTTATTTGTCTATGTTTTTCAAGGTTGAAAAAATAAGATGTATTTTTCTCCCCCTCCTCGATCCAGCGAGCCCGAGAACGTACGAAAGCACCTTTAGCTTTTTCTACATACATCTGATCTAGTTCATTCTGTAATTTATTTAATTCCATAAGTTCTTCAGGTGCCAAGTCTGTCTTTTTACAAAGATTATTAATATTTGCAATGATATTAAGTTGTTTTTGATTTTTAATTTTAGAGAGTTTTTTACTTGTTTGAATAGCCAGCTCTCTTATCTTAAATTTAAACCATTCCCATTTACTCACAGGTGACATTTCCAAGGCATTGATTTCCACTGCCAGTTGTCTGACATCATTTCCAAAACCAGAATTCTCCAGAAGAGTATTATTTAATTTCCAAATACGAGTAAGACCAGGATCAGACCTTGAAAACAGAAGAGATATAGAAATAACACAATGATCTGTTAAAGGTGAAGCAGAGATATCACACTTACTAATATGATTTATCAAGGAACAAGAAATGAGCCAGTAATCTATTCTGGAACTTAAGCCATTCCCAGAGGCATTAAACCAGGAAAACTGAGAAGTTCCAGGGTTTTTAACTCTCCAGTAGTCAATCAAATTTGCACTATTCATCAATTGAATAATCAGGTCATCATATTTATGACACTGAACCCGAGGAGGATTTCTGTCTAACCAAAGATCAGGCACCAAATTAAAATCTCCTCCCACTATAATTTTATCGGTTGAATAAGAATGCATACTATCTGTAATACGTTTACACAAGTCATTTATCAAATTCTTATTTTTGCCTCTTTCATTGTACCCGTAGACACACACTAAGATAAAATTTTCCTCATTAATTTCTGTTATCACGATCAGCCAATGCCCATCTGTATCACTAGTATGACTAATAACTTTACCTGGAAATCTGTTAAACAGAATCATAACACCAGCTGAGTGTGACGTTCCATGACTGAAAAATAATGAATCACCCCACTGTAACTTCCAAAAATTTACATCATCTTTAACAGAATGAGTTTCTTGTAGGAAAACACAATTAGCTTTTTGCTCCTTACAAAAAAGAAAAACAGCTTTTCGCTTCACATTGTTCTTTAGCCCCCTGGCATTTAAAGAAATAAAAGATAATATACCTGAAGTTTTTTAGTAGAACACTAAATCATAAGATGTGCAGGAGTGAGAAATCTTGTCCAAACTACAATCAGAAAAATGTGCATTTTACCTTAAAGACTTATCAGGTGAACCAAAACAATACTCATTCAGAATGCAGAGCTCTGTCAGTGTTTATGAAGGGTCGACTCTCTGATTGTTGATCAGAGCGTATCCTTCCTTCAGGAAAGCTCTCTGCCCTCTCTGCCTGGCATCCCGAACCAGCGGCCACAGCTTTTTACGAGCTTCCCTGTCTTCTTTGGAGAAATCTTCTTTAAACTGGATACGCATCTCCTGACAGACCCTGGCATCCCTGGATCTCTTCCAAACATCGTCTCGAACCGTTCTTGCCACGAACTGGATGATTATTGACCGCGGAGTGTTGTTTGAAGTGGCGGGGTCACGTTTCCTTCCCAAGCGATGCACAGTGTCGACCGTCTCCCGAAGCCGCTCCACTGAGATGGGCACCACTCTTGTCAAAATACCGATAACAACCTCTCTAGTATCTTCTCCATCTTTTTCAGCCAGGCCATTTAACCTCAGATTCCACCTCCTTTTGTATCGTGCTTGTTCTGACACAGATTCTTTAAGCCGTTTGTTTTCCTCATGAAGCTCACTGACTTTTTTCTGCAGCCCCTCGATGTTTTCCTTGTTCACATTAATAGCAGCAGTATTCTCCTCAATCTTTCTCTCAAACTTCAGCAAAAGCTCAGTTTGCGTATCCATCTTTAGCGCCAATGAATTCACCGCCATCAGAATGGTATCCCCGATACACTCACCGTGGGGGTTTTCGTTGCCTTTCTTGTGCTTTTTAGAGTGGGGAGGTTTGATTGGAGTGTGTGCCTGGTTAATTTTTTCCAGCTTAGAAGTCTGTTCATCAACTTCAATGTCAGCAATTTCACTATCTTCATTGTCACTCACACTGGGAAGAGCGACCACGCTGTAGTCATGTTCATCCATTGCAGCTAGCTTTCCTCCACGTGTTTGGCTCGAATAAAAAGCTTACAGAGCTTAAAATTTGTTACTTCCACCAGACTTATTAAAAAAATAAATAAATAAAATAACAACTGACTCACTGTGAGTAGTAAAAACGCACCCGAAATTGCATTCCAGGACTTAAAGAAAACTATTTACACTGGAGCCTGCAAAGTGCGACTGCTCACTCCGCCATCTTGGACACCTCCAGTAAACTCGTTCAGCCCTTAAAAAAAAAAAGGTCTTAATTTCCGCTTCCGCCGTAAGGTCCCGTTGAATTAACAACAAAATAAAAGCTTGTCTTTGGTTTAACCATTGCAGATAAAAACAAAACAAAACAAAAAAACCCAAAACGTACCACTGTTTTTATTTTTGCAATTGCCGTTTTTCTAAATTTCGTTTGAAAAACGAAAAAAACAAAAACATGCTCGTTTAGTTTTTGCAATTTTATTTTGAAACGGAAAAAAAAACAAAGAATGAACCGTACACGGATTTATTTAGGTGTTCTCCATCAAGGGAGGTTTTATCTGAAACAATATGCCCAATGAAATGAAATTGATAACATATTTTAAAAACCTTTGTCTTTAAAGTGAAGAACTGGCTGAAAATGAAATATTTTTTAGGCTTTTTTAGGCTAAGAGTTAAGACATTCTGTTTTATTAGGGGACAGAATGAAAACGCTGCCTTTTTTTTAAAGTAATGGGAGAAAAATTGAGCAAGTTCCATTATTTAAGACATTATAGAGTTCTTTTCCTTTTGACAAATACAGTGGCAAAAAAATGTATGAAATACTACTTTATCCTTGTTTCGTAAAAAGCTGTATTTACAAAGTGAAGAAAGAAACATTATAAAAAGCAAAGTGTGTGACAGAGCTAAAGTAAAAATGGCTTCAAACGGGCTTCTATTTGAAAAAAATGGCCTTAATCTTTTACATTTCAAAGAAAAATAACCTAAATACAGATTGTAGACCTCCCATTATTCCATTTGCTCAGTTCTGACCAAAAAAACAACAACATAACTTCCCTTTTTTAATAAATCTGTTCAAAATCCAGATAAAAAAAACATTCAAACGTGTGCCCCGTCACAAAGAAACTCATCAAATTCAACATCAACATTAAAGGAACAGGAAGGTATGAAATTCGGATAACTTTTAGGAAAAAATACCAGTTTTATAGTATTTTTTTGAACATAATTCAGCGTATTTAACGTATTTATGTTCGACGAACTGTTACGTCGTCCACCTTAGAAACAAGACGCGTTTCCATTTTTAAGACAAAAAACAATGTTTTTTTGGGCACTAACGTTGCGTTCCATTCGTGTATTTTTTTCCTTCCAAGTTCCAAGTCGGAATACTCTACTGCACACGTGTCAAACTCAAGGCCCGCGGGCCAGATCCGGCCCTCTGTAACATTTCATCCGGCCCTCCAGTCTGGTTCAGATCGAGTCTCTGATTCTTATTTTGCTTCTAAAAACTGAGTCTAATTAGTGAAGTTTTCTCTTGACAGAGACTTAGAAGCCAACAATATATAGTTTTAATTTCTGTATGATCAGGT
>NC_051430.1:33895634-33897784 GCF_001649575.2 Kryptolebias marmoratus
AGGTGTAAGAAATGACAGCTAATGATGAGCTTTTTGAAGTTTGATCTATTTGTCTGTGTTCATTAACGTCTGTTTGCTCTAAATTCTGTATAATCTGTAACTGGGAAAAGGTCATTGATATTTCTATATGAATGATTTGATATAATACATCTAAAACTAATTAATTTATGTAATTTTTAATAAATATTGATTGTGATCGGCCCTTGGCTAGGACCAAATTTTTAATTTTGGCCCCCTTGCGTCACTGGAACATCCTCTAAAGCTGGAATTCCAATATGGCTGACTCGTGGGTGAAGGTTGTAGCTGCAATAGTCAACTTTACTCTATTTTTGTATCTCAGTAGGGGTGTAATGAGACACTAATCTCTCAATTAGAGACTAAATACTGGGCCATTTGTATTTATTTTGTTAGAGAACAGACATTACTTTTTAGAAGCCTTCATTTAGCTTCAGCTGAGTTAAGAACAGGTTCCGACTTTTGTGTTTCCAAGGTTCAATGTCCTAAACTCTTCCCTCTGAAATGAAGCAGAAATGCTCTCTATAGATTCTTTTTAAATGTTGTTCAATAAATGTTTATTGAAATAATTTGGGTTCTAATTTGTTCAACGGATGCATTTGGTAAATTTCTAAATAGCGGTATCAGTCATAAAATAAAAAAAAACAGAAATCCTTGGCATTCCTTATGGTAGCGTGATCATCGACCACAATTAGGAATTCCTGCTGGTTTTCCGACTTGCATCTGGAATACTGTTCAGTCTTGTTTTACTACGGGAAGAATCGTTAGAGACGACAGGTCCAAAAGGGAAAAAAACAAGAAAATAAGGAGTGATATTCTGTTTTGCGTTAAACTTTGTTTCGTTAATGCATATTTCCTGGAAAACCGAAATCTTCCCGATAGTGTTAAGAGCAACCTGGCTTTCGTGAGGCAGGGTGGCGGTCCATAAAACAGGCTTGATCCAGATGTATATTCCCAAAAAAAATTAAAAACTTTCATCCCTTGTTCAAGATATGTGTAAACTTTCCAAAAAAAACAAAACATCCCGGTTGTCCAGTTGCTGGTCCAGAACTCGTGAGAATGGAAATCCAGGAGCTCTCCGAATGCTGGCTGTGTGAGTTTTCCTTTCCACACGGGGGGTGGGGGGCAGTCTGTTGGGAGTCCGAGCCTCAGTACTCCACAGTCACCGCTTTGGTCTTGAGGTATTCGTGGAGGGCGTCCTCTCCTGTAGTACGAGACAAAAGGCGAGAGGAGGACACTTTAAAACGTCTTCGAACCAGAGACACGGACAGTTCAGATCCAGAACTGAGCTAGACTTTGATTGGCGATCAAACGTTTCTAAAAGTTTCTACTGACCGAGGTCTTTGCCGAAGCCGGACTGTTTGAAGCCTCCGAAAGGCGAGGCGACATCGGTCTTGTTGTACGTGTTCACGAACACGGTCCCTGCCTCCAGCCGTTCGCTCACGTACATCGCCTTGTTGATGTCCCGGGTGAACACGCCCGAGGCCAGGCCGTACTCGGTGTCGTTGGCTCTCCGAAGGACTCCGTCCACATCGCTGGCGGTTGCGTGGAGACGACAAACACAGAATATGGGGTAGATGTCGGCAGCCCAAAGTGGACAGCGGATCTGAAGCAAAGGTCCCTCTGCTGTGACTCACCCGTCCTTGAACTTGGACACGACCATGACGGGACCGAAGGACTCCTCTTTGGCAACAAACATGTGGTCCTCCACGTTGGTGAAGACGGTCGGCTCCATGAAGAAACCTGATGGCAAGTTCCCATCAACTGGTTGGTTTGGTTCAAGAGCAACAATCATCCATCCATCCATCCATCCATCCATCCATCCATCCATCCATCCATCCATCCATCCATCCATCCATCCATCCATCCATCCCATTTATCCATCCATCCATCCCATTTATCCATCCCATTTATCCATCCATCCATTCATCCATCCATCCATCCATCCATCCATCCATCCATCCATTAATCCAACCATTCATTCATCCATCCATCCATCCATCCATTCATTCATCCATCCATCCATCCATCCATCCATCCATTTATCCATCCATCCATCCCATTTATCCATCCATCCATCCCATTTATCCATCCATCCCATTTATCCATCCATCCATCCATCCATCCATCCATCC
>NC_051430.1:33898179-33899799 GCF_001649575.2 Kryptolebias marmoratus
ATCCATCCATCCATCCATCCATCCTTCCATCCTTCCATCCATCCATCCTTCCATCCATCCATCCATCCATCCATCCATCCATCCTTCCATCCTTCCATCCATCCATCCTTCCATCCATCCATCCATCCATCCATCCATCCATCCATCCATTAATCCATCCATCCAACCATTCATTCATCCATCCATCCATCCATCCATCCTAGCCAGCCAATAGAGTTTATTTCGATAATTCAGTTTAAATGTCTGTATAATTTTGGAAAAAAACCGTGAAGGCTACTGTAGCTTTACCTCAGCCTCATCTGTTGTCATTTGAGACATTTATTGCTGCACTAAAATACAACAGTACCATTAAATATCATTATCGCAATACAAAATAGTCCATATCATGATATCGCCCAGCACTCACCTCATCAAACACAACTTATCTTGATACCATTAGATAGATCTTTTAAAGACAAATCCAACACTATTTGAATTTTTAAAATTGGTCAATTGGTTACCAATTTACTGTCAAAAACGGATCATCAGATTGGGTCTAAATGAATACAGTTCAACAGGAAGTACTGGGTTTAACTTCCTGGAGTTTTCGTTCTCACATCAAATTGAAGCTGAGGAGCTGCTCTGATTGGCTGTAAAGTTTCCAGATTATTCCTTGGCAGATAACACTGGAGCAAAGCAGCAGTAACCCTACCTGGTCTGTTAACCTGTTTGCCTCCGTACACCAGGGTGGCGCCCTCCTTCACCCCCGCCTCGCAGTACTCCAGCAGTTTGTCCAGGTGGGCTTTGTGGTTCTGTGGGCCGTGGTCTGTGGAGCGATCCAGCGGGTCTCCAATCTTCATCTTCTTGATCTCCTCCACCTTGGGGGAGTTAAGGATGAAAAAAAAAACCACACACACACCAGCTCAAATATAATTAGGCTGATTTCGTCAAATCCGAATCCGCGTTTAGCAAACATCGTCTAAAGGGAAAATATTTGCGTTTATTCCATTATTTCACCCACCACTCGGCCGATGAACTCGTCGTGAATCGACTCCTCCACAAACAGGCGTCCCGCAGCAATGCAGTTCTCCCCCTTGTTGAAAAAGACCGAGCTCATGCCCTACACACACACACACACACACACACACGAACAGGTATGGTATTTGAGCCACACTATGTCAAAGTTTTCAAGCATTTTAATACGAAACGGTAAATTCAAGATAGGCCTATAATTGGAGATAACACCTGGATCTAACAACCGTTTTAAGGTGTAGAAGAAAAAATTAAAGCTTTAAAGTGGAGTGTGTACTGCAGATCGATCCAAATATTGACATTATCGACATCAACGTCATGCAATTTCGAGCTTAGAAGTCTGCATGTCTTAAGCTACAGAATAAAAGTTCATTGGCTTATTTATTTATTTGTACTTTTAGGAACATAGTTCCGTGTCCTGGGTCTTCCTCTGGGCCTCCTCCCGGTGGGACGTCACCAGGGAGGCGTCCAGGAGGCATCCTCACCAGATGCCCGAGCCACCTCAGCTGGCTCCTCTCGACGTGGAGGAGCAGCGGCTCTACTCTGAGTCCCTCCCGGATGACCGAGCTTCTCACCCGATCTCTAAGGGAGAGCCCAGACACCCTGCGG
>NC_051430.1:33900354-33914224 GCF_001649575.2 Kryptolebias marmoratus
CGGATCCCCTCAACACCTTGGCTGCGCCTAGAAATTCTGTCCATAAACGTTATGAACAGAATCGGTGAGGGACTATGTTTCTCGGCTGGCCTGGGAACACCTTGGGATTCCCCCGGAGGAGCTGGCCCAAGTGGCTGGGGAGAGGGAAGTCTGGGTCTCCCTGCTTAGGCTGCTGCCCCCGCGACCCGACCCCGGATAAGAGGAAGATGATGGATGGATGGATGGATGGATATTTGTACCTTTTAGATTTGCCATGTCCTGGGTGACTGAGAATCCACATCAACATATAATACCAAAGCTGGTAAACCAACGATATCAATACTAGCACGATGAGATTGATTACTTGAGTTGGTTTCTACTTTCAGTACAACCACTAGACCCCCTCAGCCAGGAAAGACCCATTTGAAGATTATCAGGCGTCAGTCGGTGTCTTTTAACCAGTTGTGTTTGTTGAAAGATTAAGATTAGTGGGTTTGCTTTGAAGTCAGGGTCGGACGTTCAAGCAGATAAGTGCGTTTGAAGGTTTATGTCAGATATGAAGTCCTATTGGTAGTACTTGGAGAGCTCATTAGGTAGTACCTAATGAAAAGTCACGTTTTCTCACCATGCGGACAGCCTTGTCCATGTCACAGTCGCTGAAGATGATCAGCGGCGACTTCCCTCCCAGCTCCAGAGAGACCTTCTTCAGGTTACTGAGCGCACAGCTGCAGGAGGAAACAGCGAGTGTTGGATTAAACCGTTATTTAAAATACAAATCTGTTTGGATTTCACCTCTTCATGATCTGTTTGCCGATCGGCGTGGAGCCGGTGAAGCCCAGCTTGCGAATGTCCGGGTGGTCAGAAAGACGTTGTCCCACCATGCCACCTGGTGGACGGCAAGAGAAAAGAAAATGTCTGATATCGATATGAGACCATTTATTTAGATCTTTCTACCCCCCCCCCCCCCACTGTCGTAGACATGACAGGACTTAACTTCCTACAGCATACTCCATTTCTTAACATCTGGACTACCCTGAATACCCTGACATGCAGCGAAATAAGACCGTAGGTTTAGCTGTGTGACGGATGTAATGATGTTCATCGTACCTGAGCCCGGCAGGATATTAATGACTCCCTTTGGGATGCCAGCTTTCACAGAAAGCTCAGCGAACTTCAGCGCGGTCAAAGGAGTCACCTGCAAGTGGATAACACAGAGAATCAAAACAGAGGACAAGAGCTGGACGATTTGTGCTCGGCGTCTTCCAGTGTTCATGTTTGGTGTGGTCATAGTTAAAAGAAGTGCGGTGATTTGAGGTCCTCTCATCGTCTACAGTTCGTAACATCATCAAAAGATTGCAAGAATCTGGAGAAATCTCTGAGCTCAAAGGATAAAAGACTGAAAGTCAATCCTGGGTGGCTGTGATCTCGGATGGACTCAGGAACACTTCCACAGATGATTGTCTGTAAAAACAGCTCGCTGTACCATCCACTGATGCTCCTTAAAGCTCTATCAGGCAGAGAAGAAGCCAGATGTGAACACCATCCAGAACCTCTGCTGTCTCCTCTGGACTGAGGACAAATCAAAATTCGAAATGAATGGATGCCACATCCTCTATACTAAACCAGAGAGGGACCATCTGGCGTTCGATCAGGGCTCAGTTCAAAGGTCTGCCTCGCTGATGGTATGGGGGTGCATTACTGCCTCTCTCAAAGGCAACTTATGCCCCTTTTACACCGGCTCTAATTCAGAAGTCCGGCTCTACTCCACTCTACTCGGTTCTATAAAGAATGCATCTCGTTCACACCGGCCAGTTTGGTCGGTAGCAGAGGAACGCCTCCTCGTGTTGCGGGGGGTGGGGCCGCGCTACCGAAACTTGGCGCCACTTGTGTAAACAACGGGAGCGCTATGGACAATGTTGGCCCTGTGTTGTTGCTGTTTTTTTAAACTTATGGTCACGCCTACGACCAATGAGTGAACAGGAGCTAAGCTAGCGCCGCCCACGAAAGCAGGGCCAGCCCGGCTGGACCGACTCCGAAGCAGGGACCAAAGAAGCAGGGCCAACCTCGAAAAAATGCCGGTGGAAACGCGCGCAAAGCGAGCCAAGTCGAGTGGAGCCGGGACCTTTAGGGCCCGTGTAAAAGGGGCATTACACATCTGGAAAGGAACCATCAATGCAGAAAAGCATGAACAGGTTTTAGAACAATACACGCTCAGACATCATCTTTTTCAGGGAAGGGCTTTGCATATTTCAGCAAGACGACATTAAAACACAGACTACATCTATAACAACAGCATGGCTTCATAGTAGAAGAGTCCAGGTGCTGAACTCCAGACCTCTCAGCAATTGAAGACATTTGACCCACTATGAAACAAAAAGATCTGACAAAAAAAGGGTCCTGCATCCGGCAAGAATCTTAAGTTTCAAAAAGCCTCTTTAGTTCTGATTGGAGTTGGAAGCTCCAGCTTTACAATTCCTTCTAATGATCCTAATATCAGGGCTGTTGGGTCACATGATTCACGGAAAGACGGAACAGTTTCCACTATTACTATGTTCCAATAAAATACGGATTTATGAGATTTGCAAATCATTGCATTCTGTTTTTATTTACATTTTATTCAACTTTTTACCCAACTATTTCACAGATGGGGTTGTTCAAGTGATTAACTAGTCAAGTTATCCCGATTCAAGAGGTCCTCCGCAGCTTAGCAACATTAGTTGACACAAAATTGGCTTTGGACTTCGCAATTTAACAAATATTGAGTTGAGATTTGGTGTGGTTGTAAAATATTTCATGAATATACATCTATCATTGGATATGCATCTATAACTGGTTAACTTTTAGAGTCACCCTAATTCAAGATTAGTCAATATTTTTGCGTACAAAACGTCCTCACCTGCGCAGGTTTCAAAACTAATGTGTTTCCAGCTGCAAGACAGGATGCACTTTTCCAAGCCAGCATCATGAGAGGGTAATTCCACGGGATGACTATGGCGCAAACTCTGCAACAGAGAAAAGCAAAAAAAACAACAAAAAACAGTCACGCACGCCGTAAAATACATCTAGGCGCTGAGTGAGTGCAGAGATCTACCCCAGAGGTTCTTTCTTTGTGAAGGTCAGGTTCCGGTTGGGCCTGGCTTGGTTGATGGGGATCGTTTTGCCCTGCCAAGAGCAAGACGTCAAGTTTACTTCTATAAATATTCTGTTTGCGCGTCGCTGCAAGGAGAAGCATCGATCCCCACCTGGATTTTGTCGCACCAGCCTGCGAAGTAGCGAAACGTCTGGATGGACATGCCCACGTGCGTCTTCAGGGCGAGGGTGTACACGGCGCCAGAATCGATGGACTCGATGGTGGCCAGTTCTTCTTGATGCTCCTCCATCAGGTCAGCAAGTCTGGAAGCAGGAGGTCAGAGGGAGCAGAGCTGTTAAATTGTGATTATACATGAATAAAAACCCTGATATTAAAATTCCAGGGCATCACGTTCCATTATCGGAAGAATTAAAGGCCAAACCAACAAATAAGTGGCATTGGACTTACTTGTGCAGCAGACTTCCTCTGTCTCTGGGGTTCATCTTACCCCACGGCCCGTTATCGAAAGCTTCTTTAGCAGCAGCCACTGCCCGGTCCACGTCTCCCACTGAGGCATACGACACCTTACAGATTACCTTGGTGAAAAAGGTTTTTTAACTGTTATTTTAGGAGCCCTTAAATGGTCATTTTCAGCGTGAAACTTGAAACACCACCAAACTTTTAAACTTAAGGGTCTATTATCATAGGCCCACCTCTAATCTGACCTACGACCCCAAGCATGACAGATGCCACAGATGCTAAATGCTCAACTTTTGGCAAAAATCACTGTATCCTGAATTATACTTCAATAAACAGATAAGACGAACCAACAATAAAATCGTCTTAAATACAGCAGAGCACACTAAATCAACGAAGGCCAACAAGGATTTGGATTTTCATTAAACTGTCAACAACAGAAAAAACTACAATACACATCGAGCAAATGCTTAAAACGTGGGAAATGGACCGTATATATAGGCATTAGTTTGTAAATATGCAGTCTATGGTTCATAAACTCTACAAACCATTGACCACAGTCTACGGTCCGTATATCAGACCCTCCAGGATTTCGCGATGTTGCGATCGCAACTATTAACGCAAAATCAAGCAAACCCCGCGATATTGCAACTTTTTGCAACTTTTCCTAAAATACCGCAACTTTCCCAAAACTTTAACCCAATATTTACTGTTTCTAAAGTGATTCGCCACCGTTTCTGCGGTCTAGTCTCTTCTTTGTGGGTTTGTGTAGCGTGGAATACAAAATAAGCCTAAATAACTCAGGAAGAAGACACGTGACGTCACTTCCTGTTAACATCAGAATGCCGGGAGCGTGCAGGAGCAGCGACCGAAGCCAAAATATGCGCTAATCAGTCCCTCCAGGATTTCGCGGGGCATTTTTTGTGATTGTTGTGGGCTAAAATGCCTGATTTCGCGGGGCATTTTCCTAAAAGTTGCGGCGGAGTTAGCGGCGTCTAGCTCATGGCTGACCCAAAACAGGAACGCTAATGTCGGCCGGCCGTTCTCTGCCGGCCCCTTCTCTCACGCGCGGCGGTTAACTTAGGGGACGGCTGGCCGACATTAGCGTTCCTGTTTCGGGTCAGCCGTGAGCTAGACGCCGCTAACTCCGCGGAGCGCGAATATCCAACATCCAACTTAAAACTAACTTAACTGCGGTCCTTTGCTGAAATCTTTGTGGGCAAATGTGAAGCATTAGCAGGAAAAGTTTTGGACAAAGTTGCAAAAAGTTGTGATTTTGCAGGGTTTGCTTGATTTTGCGTTAATAGTTGCGATCGCAACATCGCGGAATCCTGGAGGGTCTGATATATGGACTGTCTATATAGGCATCAGTTCGGAAATATGCAATCTATGGTTCATAAACTATAAAAAACCATTGACCACTGTCTACGGTCCGTGTATGTACAGTCAATGGTTCATGTATGTATGGTCTATAGTTTTTATCTGGACAGTCTACAGGTCTACTTCTTGGTTGGATGTTTCCTATCCAGCTTGTACTGCTCCACGTCTTATTTCCTGTTCCTGTGTTGACAAGTCTCCTAATGTGGTCCAACAGGACAGAATAAGAAAAAGAATTCATGAATGAATGGTGACACTTACAGACCCATCGGTAGGATTGATGGTGTCATACTTCTTTCCATTTTCGGAGTCCTCAAACTTGCCATTGATAAAACACTGATACGGCATTTTCACCGTCATGTTGTTCACTTCTTTGGTTACCTGGGTAAAAAAAGGAACGATGGTAACCCTGCTGAGAACGTCAGGGGAAAGGAGCCTGCATGAGTGTCTCCAGCTCACATAGTCGACGAGCAGCTCCTCCTCCTGGTCCTCTCCTCTCAGCTTACGGATAAACATCTGGATGAAGTCCTGGAAGGTGGTGGCCATGTACACGTCCTCGTTCTGCAGCTGGACGCCGGCACACTTCTGCTTGATCTCCTCTACCAACCTGCACGCGGAGAGGACGGTTTGTCATCCGTCCAAACAGCATCGGATCAACCAACGCTATCCATTTTCCTTTTTTTTTTTATAACTTTCGGGAACACTGTTGCTGCTTATTGCACAAAATCTTTTTTTTTAAACTTTGACCTTGATTGTTGGCGTCAACCCTGCCATGATGTGAAAATACATTTATATGAGCATTTACACACAGTTTATAGGATAATTAATTCATTAAGTCATTAAGCATGAATAAACATTGAGTATGTTGGTTTGGAAGTAATTAGCCTTTATGGGTAAAGTTAATTTACAGTGTTTTAAATATGAATCATCCCTAATTAATGATGTTTTCAAGGTTAATTATTCATTTATTGAAGATTAAATAAGGTATAATTGCTATAAAGTGCTACCCTTTCTCTCATTTAGCAGTCATTTCTTACGCCTCACTCAGCTTTTAAATGAATTTTTTAACATTAAAACAGATTTTTCAACAAAAACCTGATCATACAGAAATTAAAACTATATATTGTTGGCTTCTAAGTCACTGTCAAGAGAAAACTTCACTAATTAGGCTCAGTTTTTTTTAAGCAAAATAAGAATAGGACTCGATCTGAACCAGACTGGAGGGCCGGATGAAATGTTACAGAGGGCCAGATCTGGCCCGCAGGCCTTGAGTTTGACACGTGTGCTGTAATACTCCCCATCCTTACCTGACCACATCCATGGAGGCTGCTCCGGACTTAAAGAAGTCCGTGGCGTCTTCGATGGCCGCAACGTTGCTGAGGATGCCCTTCCAGATGGCCTTTAATTAAAGAAAGATCAAAAGATTTTATTTCCTTGTTGGTTTTATGTTGTGATAAAAACAAAGAACGCTGTATCGGGCTTGCCCTGATTTCCTCGGCCATCTTCTTCTCCTCGTCGGTCAGCTCCACGCTGGAGCTCTCTCCCGAGGAGAAGTACTTGGACGCGGGGATCATCTTCCCGTCTTCGAACTGCAGGTTCTTAACGAGCAGCTGCGGGATCAAACAGGACAGAGATCAAAGGCAGGAGGTCACGTTATTGTTTGAAGTTTCAGCTCTTCATCTCAACGTTTGTTTTGGAGTAAGGTCCGACTCACAGCTTTCCCATCGGTCCCGAACAGGACGAGGCCGGTCTTCGCGATGAGGCCGGGTTGGGAAGCACCTTCGATTTCCAGGGGCAGACCGTCCGGAGCCGACCCCCCCAACAGGGATGAGCCATAAAGGGTCACAGGCTGAGGAAAGACAACAACAAAGGATTTATAGAGGTTTACCAAAGATTTCCCATATTGCCATATTTCAAAACAAAGCTGGATTTAAATCAAACACCGATCAACCAAACAAATAACAAAAAATTATCCAATCGACTTTTTGTAAATTTACACAATTGACTGATTACAAAATTGTACTTTAAAAACCAGAGCAATATGCGGATTAAATGAGGATTTATCAAGAAAATAATACTGTAATAATTCTGAAGTGCTAACTGAAAAAGTTCTTCTTCTTGTGGATTTTATTGGCGGTTGGCAAGAAACTGAAGGTGTACATTACCGCCACCTGCTGGTGACTGAAAACGTTACGTGCCGGGAGTTCAGGTCTTCATTTCCTGTTCCACCATAAGGTCCCGTTGAATTAACAACAAAATAAAAGCTCGTCTTTGGTTTAACCATTGCAGTTAAAAAAAAAAAAAAAAAATGTACCTCTTTTTTTTTTGCAATTGCTGTTTTTCTAATTTTGTTTTAAAAACAAAAAAAAAAAACAAAGAACGAACCGTACACAGATTCAGGATAATTCACTTTGAAATTTGTTCAGAAGATTTTCTTAATTCTGCCAGGTTGTCAGGTTAATTTTAGATTGGAAATAGATGGCATTTATTAATTTGCATCAGTTAAAATGAACCCCGAATTGCTTCTTCTTTTATCTTTCTCATCCCGCAGCATTATTGGTGCCTCAGCAGATCAGATGCTGTGGAGGAACAGTCATCACTTCCTGTTTGAGGAACTTGGAGGCTGCTCAGGCCTCGACAGAACCACGACAAGGAGGCAGATGTCTGTTGACGAACTATACTTAAGATCAAAAATGAAACTGCTCAAATAATGCACCAGGCAAGAAAAGAAAGGGATTATAATTTTAGAGGAATGTTTCCCTTTCAAATGCTTAATGCACGGACAACAGTGAAAACATTTCGTATTTTTGTGATTTTTGTGAGGTAAAATTATCGAACACACCTAAAACTGAATTACAAGAACGCTCAAACATTTTCCAGTTTAAAAAACAATATAATTTAAAGACGTTCAAAAAGTATTTCTGCGAAGAAAATCTAGATATGATCAATTATAATGAACTAATTATGAAATATGAGACAGTTTATGTGAATGAGAGTATGCAGATATGGGAATGTGGGTAAATGTCAACAGATTTAATTACTTATATATATATATATATTTAAGCATTTATGTCCTTTGTAAAACCTGACTTATTATTATTGATATATTTATTTTTACTGACTGAATTATTATATAGGAATGTACTATATATTTGTGTGTGTGCCATAGTAGAATTTTGACTTTAATCTCAGAATTTTGAGAAAAAAGTCTGAATTTTCTTCCACTGTAAGTACGTGGCTACTGAAAGCCAGAAAACACACCTGTCCATCAATGAGTGTCCACGCTCCGGGGACTTTGTCATGGCCACGGATCCAGTTGTGGATGGCCTCGGCTGGCTGGGCCAAGTTCACCTGGGAGACAAAGAGGGGGGTCAACACGCCGCTGAGGGATCACATTCAGCTCCACATCCAGCGGGACCGGCTGCAGGGACACGTCCAGTGGAAAACCCGACTAAGAATAGCATGCTGTCGACAACGTGGCGCTCAGTGACCAATCAGAAGGCAGCTAGGATGAGACCCCGCCTCTGTTTTTCTACTTATAGGACAAACCAGCGGGAACCAGTCGGGAGCTGCTGTTTCGATGGACTACACGAGCCACACGGCAGTAAATTTCCACGCTGCTCTCTGAATTCTGTGCGAACAGGACTTACTGGAGTGTTTACGGAAAACTGTCTTTCTCCTGACACATTGTGTCTTCTCACAGGAAGCACTTTGTACAAAAAGGATCGCTCCTAAACTCCAATAAATGCTACAAGAAAACTATGGAGTCCTACAGTTCGCCCTGTTGGTTGTTTTAGTCCAGGGGTGTCAAACCCAGTGACGCAAGGGGGCCAAAATTAAAAATTTGGTCCTAGCCAAGGGCCGATCACAATCAATATTTATTAAAAATTATATAAATTAATTAGTTTTAGATGTATTATATCAAATCATTTATATAGAAATATCAATGACCTTTTCCCAGTTACAGATTATACAGAATTTAGAGCAAACAGACTTTAATGAACACATAAATAGATCAAACTTCTAAAAGCTCATCATTAGCTGTCATTTCTTACGCCTCACTCAGCTTTTAAATGAAGTTTTTAACATTAAAACAGACAAAAACCTGATCAGACAGAAATTAAAACTATATATTGTTGGCTTCTAAGTCACTGTCAGAGAAAACTTCAGTTTTTTTAAGCAAAATAAGAATCAGAGACTCGATCTGAACCAGACTAGAGGGCCGGATGAAATGTTACAGAGGGCCGGATCTGGCCCGCGGGCCTTGAGTTTGACACGTGTGTTTTAGTAAAACCCTGAAACTCACCAAAATCACAAGATATCACATTTAGAGTATGTCACACCAAATTTTAGCTCAATATCTGTAAAATTGACTGAGTTATATATATTCTGGTGTTGACTAATGTCAATTAGCTGTGGCAGCCATCTTGAATTGAATCAATTGAAAATTCCTCCTTTATCTTTCATTAGTAGGTGACACGGCGACAGGGTGCTTATTTTTGATTTCAAATTAAAAACACTTGCTTAAAACAAAGATGGCTGCCACAGCAAAATGGCTATAAATCAGCCAGTAATAAGTCAGCTGTGTACGTTAGCAAAAATATTTTAAGGACAAAATTAAATGAAACTCTCCAAAAATAATAATTGAATTGGCAACTGATTAACCTTTGGAGTCAACTCATTCAAGATGGCCGCCACAGCCAACTGACGTTTAAAAAAAACACAAAAATAGCTTTAATTCAGTCAGATTTACAAATGTAGAGCTAAGATTTGGTGTGGTTGTTGCTCCAAGTGCTACTCAAGATCTTTACTTAAAACTGTTGGAGTCTGTTTGTCTGTTAGCAAAATATATCTTGAACGAATGGACAGATTTTAATTCGACTTCCTGAAAGTACCCTTTGGATGTACATCTGCAGCTGATTTACTTTTTTTCAGAGTCCATAACAGTACCTATCCTCCTGAAGTAGACACTCTTACCCTTGCGTTGGATTTCTTCTGAATCCCTTCATAACTTGCTCCTTCTTCTGTTTGGGGAATTCGAGGGGCCTTTCCGTCGGCAATGAGCTGCACCGCCTCCACCTACACCGAGAGTCACAGTCTCAGTCTGGGTGAAGGTTAGGCGAGTGTTCAGATCGGGTAAGGATTGCTTACCATGGCTTTGATGCCCTCCGGGAAGAGGAACCGGTTGTACAGCGTGTCCACCGTGTCATTGGGCTCAACGGCACATTCTCTCTGCAGCAGGATGGGCCCGGTGTCCAGTCCATCGTCGGCCCAGAACACTGTGAAGCCAGCTTTTTTATCGCCGTGGATCAGGGTCCTAGTGACATATAGAGATATCAAAACTCTGGCCTGGATTCACTAAGACTGTGCAGATCTTAATTCATCAATTTTTTTGTGCATCATTTGCACCCGCTATTTGCTCCATCCCATTGTTGTTTTTAAACAGCACAAATTACATGCTGGCATAAAAACACCCATCAACCTCAGCAGGTCAGAGCACTTTGCACCATTTTAACATTAGACAGACCCTCCAGGATTTCGCGATGTTGTGATAGCAACTATTAACGCAAAATCAAGCAAACCCTGCGAAATCGCAACTTTTTGCAACTTTGTCCAAAACACCGCAACTTTCCAGCAACTTTAACCCCAAATAACTCACGAAAAAGACTGTTTTTTTACTAAAATCAATTAACAACCATAACTTTTAATATCTAAACCAAAAATCCTTCCTAGTTTTGTAAGATAATTCCCAACAAACATTGACATTCTTAAAAGGTGCTTTATTTGAGAACTTTGATAGCTTCTAAACTGACATTCATGAGCATTTCTGGATTGTCCCTGGTCTGCAGCTCTCCTCACATGTTTTGCAGACACAAAGTGTTTGTCGATGCGTTTATGTTCCATGATTACACTGCAGGACGTGCAAAACAGCTGCAGCTGGGGAGGAAACTGGTTTGCTGAAATCTTTGTGGGCAAATGTGAAGCATTAGCGCACATTTTGGCTTCGGTTGCTGCTCCTGCACGCTCCCGGCATTCTGATGTTAACAGGAAGTGACGTCACGTGTCTTCTTCCTGAGTTATTTGTGGTTATTTTGTATTCCACGCTACACAAACCCACAAAGAAGAGACTAGACCGCAGAAACGGTGGCAAATCACTTTAGAAACAATAAATATTGGGTTAAAGTTGCGGGAAAGTTGTGATGTTTTGGGCAAAGTTGCAAAAAGTTGCGATTTCGCGGGGTTTGCTTGATTTTGCGTTAATAGTTGCGATCGCAACATCGCCAAATCCTGGAGGGTCTGGTTAATGTATGTGAATGTTTAGTGCCCTGAGATGACCCTTGTTGTGACTTGGTGCTGTATATATAAACTGAATTGAATGAATATTTAGCACTTCTTCACATTGTCCTCTCGTTCCTCTAATGTTAATTAAAACAACTTGTTACTCTACTAAGGCACTAGTGTTGGAGTTAACAGATAACAGACTTCGCTGCTTGTGACAGCTACTGAATAAAATCTATAAAAATGTTAGAGCATGCTGTGTCTGCGGAGCTGAAAACAACTGGAAGTTATTCATTTCCACGCAGTGATAACAGGAGCAGACAGATAGGAAGGGTGGGGCGCAGACAGTTAGAGGGAGAGATAAGAAAGCTGGTGTCTAACAGAACAATCATTACCCTGACTGAATCACTGGAAACAAACACAGTACATAAAAACAGTATATACTGCAGCCTGAAATCGGTTTATCGTCCTCTTTCTCACCAGTTGATGGCGGAAGCTCCTCTGTGCAGAGGTAAGATGGAGGGATGGTAGATGATAGAGCCATGCTTGGGATGGTCGATCACGTTCATGGGGATGAACTGAGAGCAGAAGGGCATGACGTTCAGCTCTGCACCCACTGACTTATACGCCTCCACCACCTCTGGGAGGGGCTTTCCTTTGACCCGCCACCTTGGAAACTTGAACACCGGCGTCCCGTCCTTCTCTGCCATCACCGCTAGAAGACACAAGTGAGGGTGAGAATTGTAGTTTCAGTGGCTTACTCCCGTGAAGTTCGTAATCCATAGTTTTCAAACTTTGGTACAAATACCACTGGAGGTACTCAGGATCTCTCCAGTGGATATTTTGGTATCAAAACCCTAATTACTCAAAGCAAAACTACAATGGAGAATATTTTGACAACCTCTGTGGAAGCTGGAGTGGATGATAGTTAACCTAAGTTAAGTTAAGTCCCCGAGCGGGTTTGGCTCGGAGACTTAACTTAATTGATCTGTATCAAAATATCTGACCACATTACACTCCCAATTGCTCAATTGCTGTTGTTCAGCTTCTGTCTATGATTTTTTTTTGCCAGACATGCCATAATTTCCACAGGACAGCGATAAAGTCAATAGGATTTCAGAACCTGCCATGGTTTTGGGGGTTTCATGGTATTTTTTGTTAGTGTAATTTATTATTTCCTGTTTGCATTTCTCTGTTCTTTGTTTGTCATTCCATGTTTTGTTATTTCTGACAGTGTTTTCAGTTAACTAATTACCATTAGGTGTTTGGGTACCTGTTTTGCCTGACATTTTTTAAGGTTTTTATTGATCCATGTTCCCAGTCAGTGTTTTTTCTCTGCTTCTCTCTTCTCTCTACCCGGCTGCATTTATTATGTAATCAACTTTCCCATATATATTGTACTCAGTAGCTCAGCCAGTTGTCAGATTCCCAATATTCAGTTTGATGCCCTTGTCATGGTTCCTATCCAGTCCATTTTTCAGTCTTTTTTTTGTTCAAACAAGTGGTTTAGAGTATTTATTCTTGCGTCTTGTTGCGCTTTAATTTCATTGTGACATACAATGACCCTAAAGACATAATCATGTTTTAAAAAGTGTGCTTTTAAATCCAAGACTCAAAGCATTTAAGTTTCCAAAGACTCCGTCTAAGTATTGTCCAGTTTTACTTCTGAAATTATAAATTAGGGAAGGTTTCGAAAGTCTCCCGAATGAAGACAGACATAGGCAGTAAAAAGGTTTTCTGTAAATAGCAATTAGACCTGGAACCCAATGAGGCAGTTATAACTAGTTCAACCTGAGTCAGATAAGCTTTCATTCCAGTCAGAACCACATCTACTCATGCAGCTATAATAAACTGTAATAAACCCAATACAGGTCAGCATATCAAACAATATGCTGAAGATCTTGCAGCTGACTTTTTGTGCTTTGACATGTTGTGCTATGAAGGGTCAAAGGACAAAAACACTTGACTCTTAATGTCCCAAATGCACAACTCCATGTCAGCCAGTGGGCGAAAAGAAAAACTCAAAACTCTATTGGGCTCAAATTTCTCCAAACAGGAAAGAATTGAATATTTTTCGGGGAACATAAAGGTATAAAACAAAGGTCAAAAGGTGACTGATACTTTTCACCTCGTAGCCTCATCTCTAGACCGCACAGATCCAGACAATGGAGCCATTATCCCTCAGCTACTTTAGGATAAAGGCCCGTCTTTGTCCAGGAGGCCTCT
Source organism: Kryptolebias marmoratus (assembly GCF_001649575.2). Taxonomy (NCBI): domain Eukaryota; kingdom Metazoa; phylum Chordata; class Actinopteri; order Cyprinodontiformes; family Rivulidae; genus Kryptolebias; species Kryptolebias marmoratus. The sequence continues at coordinate 33,913,763 of NC_051430.1, forward strand.
GATGAGCACAGCTAGGATCCAGGATTCTCTGAGGACTGAGCTTCGACCCAAAGCCATTATCGTTGTCAGTGTGTTCCATTTATCTAAAGGACCAGTTTTGGGGGAAAGTAAGGGACTAAAAGACTCATATAACCAGTGTTTTCTCCTTTAGCTTACAGGTACAATTGCACAAGTGATTTTGTTTTATAGCCACTTTTAGGGACTTTAATCAGAACCTCCAGGATTTCACGATGTTGCGATCGCAACTATTAACGTAAAATCAAGCAAACTTTCCTGCAACTTTAACCCAATAATTATTGTTTCTAAAGTGATTCGCCACCGTTTCTGCGGTCTAGTCTCTTCTTTGTGGGTTTGTGTAGCGTGGAATACAAAATAAGCCCAAATAACTCAGGAAGAAGACACATGACGTCACTTCCTGTTAACATCAGAATGCCGGGAGCGTGCAGGAGCAGCGACCGAAGC
>NC_051430.1:33914316-33916127 GCF_001649575.2 Kryptolebias marmoratus
GTTTTGCACGTCCTGCAGTGTAATCATGGAACATAAACGCATCGACAAACACTTTGTGTCTGCAAAACATGTGAGGAGAGCTGCAGACCAGGGACAATCCAGAAATGCTCATGAATGTCAGTTTAGAAGCTATCAAAGTTCTCAAATAAACCACCTTTTGAGAATGTCAATGTTTGTTGGGAATTATCTTACAAAACTAGGAAGGATTTTTGGTTTATATATTAAAAGTTATGGTTGTTTATTGATTTTAGTAAAAAAAAAAAATTGCAACTTTTAGGAAAATGCCTCGCGAAATCCTGGAGGGACTGATATATACAAACAAACAGAGCTATCTCTGTAACACTTGCTAGCCACTATATGAGTTCAATCTGGCACATTGGACGATGACCCTTATATGTTCAAGTCAAGCAGAACGTGGGTGGTCTTTGTGGGGTCTTGGCGAGGTCTTCGATAGAGCATGATAGGTCCATAATGGACAAAATCTCTGTAGCATCTCTGGTTTTATTATCATGGTCCGAAACACAGAGGGGTCATCTGCATAGCGTCACATTAGCGGGGGGTCTTAGTGGAATATGTCCCACTGATTCGTTTCCTGTTTCAAGAGAGTCATTTCTTTCCACTGTCGCCTCTGTGCTGCTCAGGAAGGGGTGAAGATTCAACACAATCCTGACATGGATTTATGATTTGGACTCGTTTTTCTTCGACGGATTGACACTGTTCCCGAACGGTGTTGTGCCGAGTTGCGTTTCCCGCCTTAACGACGTCCGATTCCCCTGGAACTTATTCTTTTTAATAACAATATTTGAGGTCCAACGCCTAATTTAGAAATCTGAATCTCTAATTTTTGTCTGACGTGGAAGGGAGAACGCATCCTGATGGGTGGGGGGAACATCCTAACGAGTGAACATATCTTTATACACCTGTTTGTTAATGTACCATTTTAAACACATTTAATCATGGAGATAATGGTAACAACAAACAAGAAAAATATTTAAACTTGACAAATTTTAGAGCTTTATTTAACTTATTTGTCAATTAGTTGTTTAGATTAATGGAAATAAAAATAGTCGTTAGTGGTAGCCCTAAAGAAAAGTTCTACAGACCTCATTTTCCAAAGTTTAGTTTTCTGTTTCTTATCCCCGCTTACAGTGTTTTTGTTCATCTTCAAAAAAATAATTGTGTTTGGAGTCTGTCATCTCTAAAGGACAGGCTGCTTTTGGGTTCTCTTCTTCCACGTTTTCATTTTTGTGTTTCATCAAAACAGATATGATACATAAATAAATTTATAACTCACCCAGAGGGTCTGCCTTGCCATCTTTGTCAGGAACCGTGAACACGCCCACAACCTTGTGACCCTGCTTCCTCAGGTTGCTGTACACCTCTTGGCCAAACAGACTCTGACCAATGATGGCCAGTTTGAGTTTATTCTGGTAATAATTCTGGCAATAAAGATAAGATAAGAAAGGCAGTTAGCAAATGGTTTTCACGAGGAAAGTCGCTCAAATGTCTCCTGAATGTCTTTGTGGGGTTCTCAGCAATTGCAAAAATAAAAAAAGGGGTACGTTTTGTGTTTTTTTTTTTTTAACTCCAATAGTTAAACCAAAGACGAGCTTTTATTTTGTTGTTAATTCAACGGGACCTTATGGCGGAAGCGGAAATGAAGACCTGAACTCCCGGCAGTCACCAGCAGGTGGCGGTAATGTCCTGATTTAATGACTTCCTTGGAATCTGAAAGAAATCTTGTTGACGGTAAGATCATCAGCTCTCAGTGAAATGCGTCGATTCCCTCTAAATAAGACAAACGGATCCAT
>NC_051430.1:33916227-33917148 GCF_001649575.2 Kryptolebias marmoratus
AAGCGACGTGGCAGAGCTGCAACACGCGAAAAAAGCTGACTGACCCCCGAGCAGAACCGAGCCGAGCCCCTGCAGGAGCCGCGAGCCGACGTTTTACTCACGGACGAGGAGGAGAATTTCCTCAAGACTTGGCTCGCCGTCCACAGCATGATGGCGGAGTTTATGGAGTTAAAGGAGAAGGCAGAAATGTGGAAATAAAATAAAATAAGATAAAAGCAGAAGAGGAAATGCCTCGAGCTGCTCCGGAGCTGTGCGCGCGCGGCTGTCCGCTCGCACCTTTCCTTTATGTGCGTGTCGGCGTGTGTCGGTGTTGGCGCGAGCTCGCCACAGCCAGCTTATACTCGCCACGGCAGCGCGGGGACGACACCGTGCGTCTGCATACGTGCGCGCTCACGCCGCGCTCCGCGGCTGCGCGCTCGAGTCTTTTCCTTTAATGGGAATGCTTTTGCTTTCCCTGTGTTTTTATTTATTTATTTATTCATTTCTGCATTTTTAAAAATAAACTACTTCTGCATACTTTGTGCTGTTTTAGCCGTTCATGTATTAAAAAAGTCGAGGCTGCGCGGTGGTGCAGAGGTTACAGGTGTCCGCCTCACAGTGCGGAGTTTACATGTTCTCCCAATGACCAAAAAACATGCATGTTAGGTTCATTAGTAACTTATAATTCACACACTAATTGTGAGGGACAGTGTGAGGGATTGTGTCTTGTTTGTCTCTGTGTTGGACTGGAGACTTGTCCAGGATGTCCCCTGCCTCTGGCACACTGACTACTGGAGATAAGCACCAGCTCCCAGGTGAAGAAGATGGATGGATGGATGGATGGATGGATGGATGGATGGATGGATTCATGAATGGATGGATGGATGGATGGATGGATGGATGGATGGATGGATGGATGGATGGATGAATGGAGGGATGGAT
>NC_051430.1:33921270-33922312 GCF_001649575.2 Kryptolebias marmoratus
TTGATCTATTTGTCTGTGTTCATTAAAGTCTGTTTGCTCTAAATTCTGTATAATCTGTAACTGGGAAAAGGTCATTGATATTTCTATATGAATGATTTGATATAATACATCTAAAACTAATTAATTTATGTAATTTTTAACAAATATTGATCGTGATTGGACCAAATTTTTAATTTTGGCCCCCTTGCGTCACTGGGTTTAACCCCCCTGCTGGAGATTATAATAAAACGTCCAAGACCCGGAACAAAATGTAAATAAAGGGTTTCAGAAAGGCAAGATGAGGGACACAAAGAGAGCAGCTGTGATTTATTTCAGAATGATTTCAGCGACGTCGGAAGGAAGCAATAAGGACGCCGCTTCGGTGACGGTTTTCCTTCTTTTCAGTCGGCGTGTACGATTACATGACAGGAAACATTCAGAAAGAGCTTCACCATCAAGAAAACGGCAAAAAAAAGGCTGTAAAACAAGGCTGGACTTCTGATTCTGACAGGCTGACTTTGCACAGCCCAGCACTTTGTTTACCAAGGAGTCTTTACTGGTGCAACTACAGAGAGGGTTGGGGGGGAAGTCGGGCTCGTTTCCTCCAGACCACAGGCCCGTGCTAGCGTCTGACGCTCTACGACAAGTTACAGGTGGGGACAAAAAAACAAAACGACAAGAAACTCGCTCCCTTTGGCGAATGAGGTCACAGGAAGCGGATTCCCGCTCCGAACTGGACACCATCGCATATCCTGCAGGAGGAGGAAAAAACAACACACTTCCAATTAGAGCTGCGTTTCGAAGCGACGCGTTTATGTTTCAAGGTATACCGTGGTCCCGAAAAGTCCCAATGTTCCTGTTATACAGTTACTTCAAATTAGACACCAAAAAGCAACATCTGTCTCTCTTATCAAGGTAACATTTGTATCAAGCTACAAGACTTAGCAGGTGAAATATAAATATACAATCCCTCCCGGATTTCACGGGGCGATTTCCTAAAAGTTGCCAATTTTTTTTACTAAAATCAATAAACAACCATAAGTTTTAATATCTAAACCAAAAA
>NC_051430.1:33922342-33933953 GCF_001649575.2 Kryptolebias marmoratus
GGAGGAAACTGGTTTGCTGAAATCTTTGTGGGCAAATGTGAAGCATTAGCGCACATTTTGGCTTCGGTCGCTGCTCCTGCACGCTCCCGGCATTCTGATGTTAACAGGAAGTGACGTCACGTGTCTTCTTCCTGAGTTATTTGGGCTTATTTTGGATTCCACGCTACACAAACCCACAAAGAAGAGACTAGACCGCAGAAACGGTGGCGAATCACTTCAGAAACAATAAATATTGGGTTAAAGTTGCGGGAAAGGTGCGATTTTGTGGGGTTTGCTTGGTTTTGCGTTAATAGTTGCGATCGCAACATCGCAAAATCCTGGAGGGTCTGATTAAAGCTCAAATCACTCTTCCATTTATTTTATATTATGTGACGCATGTTAGAAGTTTTTGTTTTAACGCCGTGAAACAATAAATGGGCGATAAACGTAAATCGTACCTGTCGCCGCTCTGGACTCCCATCGGCACGCAGTAGTTGAGCTCCAGCCTGGCGATGTTCCCGAGCCGGAGCACGATGCCCGCGCCGTAGGACCAGCGGATACACTCTGCTAGTTTCTGAAGGTGCGCCTGGGGGCCGCTGCCTGCACCAGAACACCAGATTTTACAGTAGCCATGGTTAGGAACCCAGAAGGTGGGAGACAAATTCAGATCCATCAGTGGATTAAGTGTCGCATCGCCTCCACCCACCGTAGTTGAGGTTGCAGAGGTTGCCGGCGTTGAGGAAGAAGTGCATCCTGAAAAGGTCTCCGAAGCCTCCTTTGCCAGGTCGGAAGGGCAGAGGGGTGTAGAGGTGCAGGCCGCCCGCCCAGTAAGCCTCGCCACCCAGATAGTCACCTGGAACACGAAACGGAGGCGTCAGGCCTTCCTAACGACCTCTACGCCTTCGTGCAACCCCAAACCGAACCTCAGGAACTAAACAAACGGATCCGAGCCGTCTTCCTTCACCCATCGTTGGGAATCGGACCCCAACGTTGCATCGAAGTAGAGCGTAAAAGGCACAACAGTTCGATGAATGCAAACAATCAACAGCTTGGAGGTTCGTTACAAGCTCGGCTTTTATTTCCATAGATGTCTTCAAGAAAAAGATGACAAAAGATGCAGAGACATCAATAACTCAAAACCTACGAGAACCTTCAGCCTAAAGGTACATTTTAAAGCTATGATCAAGATTTCGAAATATTGAACTCACAATGATACGTTTATTTATTTATTACCTTCGCTTTGTGGCCCAATGCTGTACATCCCAAATCCTCTGACACTGGTGGGTCCTCCGAGGTAGAACCTGCACAAAACCAACCGCTTAATAATCCGCTAAGAGCAGTTTTACCTAAGAATAAATAAAATTACACATTTTGCATGTAAAGAAATCGAAACCCGGTTGATTAAAACGAAACTAAACGAGCTGCATTTGAAAGTAAAATGTAACCCGAATATGCGTTCAGGTCCACGAGGCTCACCTGTCGGCGATGCAGGACGGCTGCCCCCCGATGGGATAGAGCATGCCACCCCACAGAGACGCAGACAAGACCTGAGAGGTCAGAAAAATATTGGTTTATCCTCCAGAAGAGGGTCCAAAACATTAATAGTGAAGTAAAACTTGTCATACGGAGTCCCAGAATAGTCGCCTGTTAAGCTGCAGCTCGAAATCCTCTTTTAAAAAACTGGCATCTCCTCCAGTGTATCCGGCCAGTTCCTGCAGGGAAACAACAGACAGACAGACGTCAGGTGGTTTTATTTCATTAAAACGAGGAAGAAAGGGAATTCAAGTTGTAATTGTCGGTGCAAAAAAGGGCTCAATATGGAATCCATAAACATGCTAAATTTATTTATCAATCCCTCCAGGATTTCTCGGGGCGTTTTCCTAAAAGTTGCGATTTTTTTTTCACTAAAATCAATAAAAACCATAACTTTTAATATATAAACCAAAAATCCTTCCTAGTTTTGTAAGATAATTCCCAACAAACATTGACATTCTTAAAAGGTGCTTTATTTGAGAACTTTGATAGCTTCTAAACTGACATTCATGAGCATTTCTGGATTGTCCCTGGTCTGCAGCTCTCCTCACATGTTTTGCAGACACAAGTGTTTGTCGATGCGTTTATGTTCCATGATTACACTGCAGGACGTGCAAAACAGCTGCAGCTGGGGAGGAAACTGGTTTGCTGAAATCTTTGTGGGCAAATGTGAAGCATTAGCGCACATTTTGGCTTCGGTCGCTGCTCCTGCACGCTCCCGGCATTCTGATGTCAACAGGAAGTCACGTCACGTGTCTTCTTCCTGAGTTATTTGGGGTTATTTTGTATTCCACGCTACACAAACCCACAAAGAAGAGACTAGACCGCAGAAACGGTGGCGAATCACTTCAGAAACAATAAATATTGGGTTAAAGTTGCAGGAAAGTTGTGGCGTTTCGGGCAAAGTTGCAAAAAGTTGCGATTTCGCGGGGTTTGCTTGATTTTGTGTTAATAGTTGCGATCGCAACATCGAGAAATCCTGGAGGGTCTGATTTATATATATATATATATATATATATATATAATTATTTAAAAGAAGCTTTATTCCCTTCTTAACCTTCTTTAATCTGTAGTATTTCTGTAGAATTAATTGTATTCAAATTAAAAATCTAATTCCAGATTATAAGGCAACAAAATAAAAATACGAAGACGGATGAATACTATCGCACGGAAGTGTAAATCTGTAAGCTCTGTAAAAATGCTGACGCACTTTTCTTTCCTTTGTTTCTCGAATTTTGTATTTGGAAATGATGCAAATGTGAGAAAAACAAGCGCACGTTAACTCTGACCTGGTTGATGCGCAGTAAGGCACCTCGGCTGGGAAAGATGGCGGAATTCCTTGAATCGATCGACACTGTGTGCTGCGAACCAAACAAAACAGGGATTTGTTTTTGACAACTCCACACGTTCGTGGCAAATGTGGTAAAACGAAACAGGAAACAGGAAACAGGAAACAGGAAACAGGAAGCAGCTTCGCGTCATACTGAAAGGGCGGACTTCAGCGAGTGTCCGCTCTCCTCGCGCACGGCGAAGGAAGCGCTGCGCGCCAGGCAGCCCAGCTCCCGCCACACGGCCTCCCACTTCAGCGAGTGGTTGGTCACGCCGAGAGGAAACTGCAGGAAGCAGAACGGTGTCAGAGAACTGCAAGGCTCAGAAGCAGAACATTCGTTAGGCGTGACGATACGCGATCCCAGCCGCTTACGTTTAGCTCTGCAGACACGCCCCGGTCCGTCTCCTTTAAGGAGCTCCAAGGAAACTGCCCCGTTACTTTGTACATGTTGAGGGTGAGGCTGAAACGAAAGGCATTTCGTCCGGTAAGCATAGTCACAATGGCGCCACTCTGGCACGAGTTTCTCGTACAGCTACATGTTGGAAAATCACGCAGCTATGATGTCAAATCTAGGAAAGTGACTATAGTGGTATATCGACCTCCTATAGTGAGGCAGAACCTTGACTTGGCATATTTATCACAGTCAGGTGGTGAAAGGGTTGCAAGGTGCTGCTCATCGTAGCAAGAGTAGCGACAGGACGCAGCAGACACAGCAGCCACGCCTCAAAAAGCACTGCAGTAACTAGGAGCTCTGACGTCAAGGTGTGGGTGGGAAGGGGTCAAAGCCCAGGAATAAGGCCAGTGTGGCCGGTGCTACTCCAAATTCTCAACAACCGAGCAATTCCGGTTCAAAGTCGTGGATACACAGCCTCCGGTGTCACCGCGCCCTCCAACCAGGACTGAAGCGCCACGCTACCGTGACCATAAATCAACCGCAACTTCATTACAGGCGGCGTGGCAGAGCAGAGGTCAGCGCTGTCGCCTCACAACTACATACTCGCCAACATTTGGGAATGTCCATGTGGGACAATAGAACTTCCTGCTGTCTTTCAGCCACTTTGAAAAGCTTTCTTTCCTGCCTCCATCTTTATCTTTCTGCCTCTCCATCTTTAGCTCTCTGTTCTCTGCTGGGAGATTGACAGCTGTCAGTGCTTGGGGGAAGTGGGCGGGGCTTACGGTACGCTGCAGAATGAGCGCTTTCTCACATTTAGCCGCCAAAGTCACCAGATTTGTCGCTGGTCGCTTTAAAAAAATGCTAGAGGGATCTGAAAACTCGCTAAATATAGCGTTAAAGTGACAAAAAGGCCGTTTTCTTTGCATGAGAAATGCTAAGTGTGGCGTGTGAGGGCCAAATGCGTGACTTTTGGCTGTCCCGCACAGGGTGATGCGGGACAAGGGATGGGGGGGCTAAATGCGGGACAGTTGGCAGGTATGCAACTAGAAGGTTCATGTTCTCCTCGTGCACACATGGGTTTTTACCCACTGACCAAAAACACGCATGTTAGGTTCACTGATAACTTTAAAGTTATTTTTTTTCCCAAAAAAAAAAAAAATTGTACTATTTCTTAGTTTTCAGCTAATGTTCCATTGAGACAAAAATATGGATTTCTGAATTTGCAAATCAGTGCATTATGTTTTTAATTCATATTTTATACCACGACCTGACTTCTTTCGGAATCGGGGTTGGACAGTACGTTATTGTAGGCACATGGTCAAACTGTCTTAACAAGCAGAAATAATCCAATAAGCTGAGGTTTGTATCAGGCAAGAATATGCCGAGGAACTCATGATAATTTAGATCAAAATAAAATGCTGGGCTTTAGGCCTCTTAGAAGAGTGCTCTGTTTAATGGATTCCTGTGATGAACCGAAGTGACGCTTCAGGACTTCGAAGGAGCTGCCGTTCACAGTTTAAATGGGAACCTTCACTGCGGGCATACTTGCGTTCGAAATATCCAGGCTGGGGTTTGAAGAACGACAAACCGTAGGACGTCTCCTTCGTCCCGTACGAGAACTGGAAGGTGAGCTTCTCAGCTCGGCCGAACACGTTGGGCAGCTTCAGACCCAGGACCTGGAAGACATACGTCATGTATGTATCCGCGCGGTTTGAGGGCAACATATCTGCGGTTGTTTCTCCCCTCACCATGCTTCCTTCATTGTTGCCAACCATAGTGTTGTAACTTCCCGTTAGCCTTTTGATCTCTGTCACTTCAAAGGTGACGTCCAAACCATTGGGCAGGGCATCTGCGCCTGAGGAGAGGAGCGCGATCAATAAGAAGACGGAATATTTAGCCAAATTGTATCGTTATTTTTTTAATTACTCTGGGCACCGACAGATAAATGTTTCCAGTTACCTTCAGATGTATCGATGAGAACCTCCACTTCTTTGAAGATTCCCAGCCGAAGAAGCTTCTGTCTCGCGGCGTGAGCTCTCTTCATCACCTTAAAACAGAGTTTGGAACTTACCAAACGAGCGGCGGGTTGGCATATCTTACGTTGAGGCGCGTTCAAGACGCTCGCTGAACTCTTTCGCCCAAGGTGCGCCGATTCGCGTTGGTAAAAATGGTAGACCGATTGCGTCGGGCGTTCGAACGGATGCTACCAAAAGTTCGAATGCCAGAGGCTGTAAGAGGCCAAACCGGCAGGGTTCCTACACCATTTCCTAACTATTTCGGCAGAACTTTTCCATGTCTAAGCACAAACCGTTGAAGTAAATTTACGTGCTTTTCCTTTTTTCAGATAAGACTTAAGACTTCCTATGGGTCCAGGAGTGTTACACACTTCCTGTCTCCTTTTTAAGCTCTCTTGATTGCTTTGCATCGGAGAATTTTGGAATTTGATGGCGTCATTGAAAAACACTCCATAGTCAAATAAAAACTGCTTACATCGATAAGATTTTTGGCGTGGAAAACATCAGAGATCTCATAGCCGAGCAGATCCTCTTTGGTTCTCCCCAAACCTTGGATGTTGACATGCTGGACAACCACCTGGAATTTTAAAAAAAATGTCAGTGTCCCATTTAAAAATGCATTTTTTAGAGACTGCTGGAGAAGCAGTCAGGTGATTCCTGTCCCCGTCCATGAGACGTCTCCACCTGTCCTCAGGTATTTTGCCCCACTGCTCCAGCTGTCTCAGGTTCTCCAGATGTTTCAGCTCCTTCCACAGATGTTCAGCAGGATTTAGATCAGGGCTCAGAAGGACACTTCAAAACGGTCCAATGTTTGGTTCTGATCCATTCTTTGGTGTTTTCAGCTCATTATCCTGTTGGAGGACCTTTCACCTGTGACTCAGACCAACCTTTCTGACATTGAGCAGCACATTTAGCTCCAGAAGGCCTTGATAGTCTTGAGATTTAATCGTTTCCTGGACAGATTCAGGACCAGAACAGAACCGAGCCTCCTCTATGTCCCACAGCAGGGACGGTCTTCTTTTGTTGATATGCTTCAGAGCTGATGGGGACAGTTTTGTCTCATCTGTCCAAAGGACATTCTCCCAGAAGGTGTCAGATGGTGCCCACCTCAGTTGTCTTCCATTCAGTCCACTTTGTCTCAAACAGACTGAAGGTGTGATCTGACACTGATGACCTTTGACCTCGGAAGTTGTTCTGGGCTCTTTGGTTACCGCTTGTATTTATCTATATTCATACTACTCTGTCTTTAGCTTTCTGTGTGTTACACCATGATCCCAAACAGCCCTGTGACTACCTGTCACCCTTTAAACAGGCAGACTGATGAAGACACCTGTGTCCCCCTGTGGTCAAATTAGTTTCAAGCTTTTCTAAGGGGGCGTTTTTTGGCAAGGCCAATTTCTTTTTTTTTTTTACTTTTATTACTTGTTGTCAGTTTCACATTATTTCTGTGGGGTTTTCTTTCTTGTCTGTAGGGGAGTTAAGTAATCTTTTATAATTATTTACTTGACAAATATTTTGTATATACGTGATTTTGCACGAGGTCCCAAGTAACACCACTAATACTCACGTCTTTGTTTTCCAGAACCTCCTGCTTGGACTCTTGTTCTTGTTCTGGAAGCTGGATCAGGTCATCGGGGTTCACGCCGAAATCTCGGCCATGCATCGGGAGTGGATCCAGACTCTACACCAAAAAAAAAAAAACCACAGGAAAACTGAAGAGCAACATAGAAAATGGGGCGTTTTTTTGTACGGCAGTCAACTTCAGCTTAATTTAGAGGCTTTATGTTATCATGGACTTCCTGAACATTTAAGATAAATCCATCCATCCATGACCCAACAAGCGATACACACCTAAGTATGCAGGCTGCTTCTAGAAAAGAACGGGCCAGCGTGGTACCCTTCCTGTTCCAACATGGCAGCACACCAGGGCACAAAGCAAGGTCCATAAAGACATGGATGAGTGAGTTTGGTGAGGAAGAACTTGACTTGAGTTCTGACCTCAACCTTAAAGAACACGTTGGGACAAATTAAAGCAGCTTCTGAGTGTCTGAGCTCACAAATGCGCTTCTGGAAGAATGGTCAAAAATTCCCATGAACCCACTCTTAAACCCAGAAGAATTAAAAGCTGGTGGGCCAACATCCAGATTGACCTAGGGACAACTTCGGACCCAGTGTTCCAAATTTCAAGAGCTAAACCTATCACAGAAACCTTCGTGTTTCTGGCGATAGGGTCCCCTAAAGTCAAAGTGGGAGACTCCACCAAGGATGGGCTAAGATTACTGGTGGGACTTCCAGATCCAGACTGACAAACAGGTGATGGTTAACCAACCGGAACAGAAGAAAGCAGCGGTGATGGATGTAGCAGTCCCGAGCGACTGAAACATCAGGATGGAGAAGCGTGAAAAGCTCGAGAAACCGTTTCCAAGTTGTGGAGAGTCGAGGCCACAGCGGTACCAGAGGTCATCGGACCCCCAAACTGGAAGAGTGGCTCCAGCAGATCCCGGGAAGAACCTCGGAGATCTCTGTCCAGAAGAGCGCAGTCCAAGGGACAGCGAAGATACCGCTAAAATATGTTATTTTTAGGGGAAGAAATCTTTTAACGACTGTCAAAAATTTACATTTAACTCAAGCAAACGTTGTCATGTTTTGTTAAATTGAAAAAATACATATTGGCCAAAACAAATCTGTGTCCCACTTGTCAACGTCTAGTTTCACTTTTAGCTAAGACCAAAGTGGGTTGCCACCATCTACAGCAGGTAAGATATTAACTGTTCAGGAATTTTATGACAGAGTTTTTGGTCGTTTCTTTCTGCAACAGAAAATAATGAATAACGGAGGAAAAGAAGCGAAACACAATTTAGTGCCTTGCAGTTTGATTAGCACGTTGGCTTGGTTAAACCTTGATTTATGCAGAATAAATCAACTCGTTTATTAGCTTAATGGTCATCGAGTACACACCTTTAGGGAGGTCAAGGCACGAAATGCGCCTTTAATGCGAGCTGAAGTGATAGTTTCGGTTTACCTTCGCATGTACGGTCCCCATGGTGACTACCCGCTCCTAAAAACCTCTTCTTCCTCTCAACAGAGGGAGAAAACGGAGAAAACAGCAGCTACTGACTCCGGTAGCAAACCCCCTTCAAGGGAGACGCCATGACAGTTGCCGAGGTGTAGTGCTGCGTTCACGTACCACCTCGTAATGTGCAGCGTTCACTTCAACTGCGGCGTTCCACAGCCAGTAAAAATTCTATATTCAGTAAAAAATAAACAAAATAAAAAAATAAAGATGTTAGTGTGTACATAATTTTGATTTAGCCGTGATGGGGGAAAAATTACACGGCGAAACGCGACCACGTCACGAATTTTCCATTTTTATATTCAAGGAAAGTGAATAAAAATAAAATAATCGGAAGTTATATAGTTATATTGAAGAAACAAACAAACAAAGCTAAAAATGGCTTCGACATTCAAGTTAAATATTAATGCCGAAATACATGCGATACAATCTAAATTCGGAGCGGCAACCGTAACAAATCCTATGTTCCGAAAGGCATCACTTTTTAAACAAATATGTAATGACAGGAACTGTCCAGCAGATGGCAGTAATTACCTTCGCTGTTTTTATATAAATATATATATATATATATATATATATATATATATATATATATATATATATATATATATATATATATATATATACAGTTGTCATCAAAATTATTCATACCCCTGTTCATTTTTGTGATATTCTTTATTTTTGTGAAGAAATTAATGCTTTTTCCAAGTTTGTATATGATTGCTAAATGAACAACAACTTAGAGAGTGACATCAAAACATAATTCAAGAAACTTTTTCGTTTCATGAGTATATAATAAATTAATTTACAAAAAAGCCATGTTCAAAATTATTCATACCCTGGCCCAATGTCTTTCTTTAATAGTCAATAGTGTAGCCTTTGTTTTTATGACTGCTTCGAGACGATTCTTGCGCACGAATGAAATATGTGTGAGGATGCAGCAACTTAAAGAATAATCAGAGCCTAAGTAGCCCAAAAAGTTTGGACTTCTACTGATTTCAATGTTTCTGCCAGTTAGGCTACAGTTTCCTTGTCTTCCACTTCAAGAAATCCAGAGCCATGTCAATTCCATCTACAAAGGGGCATTCCAACTCTGACATTCCAACTTTTTGAGTTGAAATGAAAAACACCAATCACCATGTAATGAGTTAACTTGGTTAATGTTATTCCCAGATCCAAACCCGGGCTTCCAAATCAAATGGAACGTGAATTTCCGACTTTAGTGGACAATCCAGTTGAGAATTCCAGCTAGAAAGATAAGAGGGTACAGAAATAAAACCTATACCTCTTTATCTTGGAAGTTCAATCAAATTTTCCCAGTTATGAGGAGCTTTAAAGATATCTGAGTTGTGAAAAACGATTGAATAGAGACTTTTATTCTTATTTTTCTTTCTTTGTTTTAGAACAGTAGTCAAAATAATGAGATGAATATAAGAACATAAACTAATAAATGAATTTATTCTAGTTATTCTAGTCTAAACGATTCCCCTTCTCGGCTTCTTTACCAACTTTTGCCGGCTGAAATAAAGGGATAATCTGGTCACTTTTTAGTCAATGTTCTGTCTAATAGTTATCAGTAGTTATTAGAGCACAGAGGATGGAGAAAGAGGCAAAAGTCATCATCCAGGCTAAGCCAAACAAGTGCCTATTAATTGTTTTTCAGGCTCATAAAACTCTTTCTCAAAACCAATCCCACATGAGCTACTGAATGTTCCTCGAGGGCCACCGTCCTGCAGGTTTTCCTTGTTTCTCTGCTCCAACACACCTGATCTGAATCAATGGGTGATTAACAGGCTTCTGCAGAACATGAAGAGGTGATTTAACCTCTGATTCAGGTGTGTTGGAGCAGGGAAACAAGGAAAACATGCAGGATGGTGGCTCTCCAGGACCAGGATTGGACACCCCTGCCTTAAAGGGAAGGCTGAAGTTTGCATCTTGAACCACTAACCACAAATTTTCCAACTTGTGTTGCAAGGGAGAAACTGATGGGAAGGAACACCGTCCCGTTTTTTTTTTTGTCCATGTCCACCTCATGCCCTCCCAAAATGAAAGGATTCTAACAGGTACACCGCTTCCTGGTTTGGATTTCTAATTTAATATTCAATTTGAAGTCATACTTCTACAATAAAACTCTAAAATAAAGTTAAATGGGAATTAATTTCCGGCCCACTGAGCTGCCTGCAGTTCCGTCCACAGCCAGCAGGGGGACAAGAACACGAATGGTGACCCGTCCTGCCAGTAGCTGTAACTACGTATAAAACTGGGAACGAATCACCCAAAAAGCCATTTTAAATTCTACAAATGTCCATACCCCACAGAAAAAAGGGATTCTTTTTGAATTCTTTGTTTGGAGGAACCCCTATCTACTGTTTTTCAAATTTTATTTATCACTTTGTAATAGCTAAGGCTAAACATCATTTCTCAAGTTAAACTGATTTCTGTAGCCATCACTGTCTGACAAGTTTTTTATTTTTATTTTTTTTTGGGTGGGAGGGGTGGTTTGGAGCCCTGCGGGGTGCCCCCAGTTGGGTCCCAGGAGCTCCTTTTATCTGTGCGCCCTTCATGACGCAACTCAGACAAACCAATCAGAACCCTCCAACCTCCTCCTCCGTGCCCCCCACCCCCCACCCCAAAACGGTCCTCCTCCTCCTCCTCCTGAAGGCTCGCAGGGTGATGGGGAATGTCGGGCTCGCAGGTAAGAAGGGGGCTCCCCGTTTTGCGCTCGCGCCGCGCCGGACCCGATCGCCTGGCTTCCGCTTCGGCTTCACCGGCACTGATGGGGAAGGCGGGTGTCAGTCTGGCACACATGTCCCTGTGAGACTTTATATATATATATATATATATATATATATATATATATATATATATATATATAAGAACCTTAAAGCCACGTGAAGCCTCTTTAAACTTTCCACCAACATATTGACACAAGCTGCTTTATTTGCTTTCATCTCCGACGCTTTGACGGATGGAGAGGATCTCAGCTTTTAAAGCCTTTTGGATTCAATTTGGCCATTTAGTAAATCCCATTTTGATCATCAGGCTAAAAGCTCAGTTTTACACCTTTGTTTTGTTTGTGTGTGTGTGTGTGTGTGTGTGTGTGAGTCCAGTGGAACTTGTGTTTGCTGCGCCAGATTCGGGCGCAAAAACCGCAGCCTGATCTCCAGGTTTGCGCGCTCATTTGACATTTGAAGGCTGTCTGTTTTCATATATCACCATATGGTGGGGGGAGGCAGCAGGGGCCCCCAGTTTTGACCCCTGCAGCAGGACATTGTTCTGGCTTGGGA
>NC_051430.1:33934801-33944168 GCF_001649575.2 Kryptolebias marmoratus
CAAACCCACAAAGAAGAGACTAGACTGCAGAAACGGTGGCGAATCACTTTAGAAACAATAAATATTGGGTTAAAGTTGCGGGAAAGTTGCTGTGTTTTGGACAAAGTTGCAAAAAGTTGCGATTTTGCGGGGTTTGCTTGATTTTGCGTTAATAGTTGCAATCGCAACATCGCAAAATCCTGGAGGGTCTGGCTTATGTGCGATTATAGCATGAAAACCTATGTGCATAGGAGCTCATTCTGAGGGTAAAAAATTCAATACTCTGCCCCTCACTGTTGGAATCAGCTCCAAAAGCAGCCGAATCTGAAGGACGTTGCTTCTGAGTGACTTTTTTAAACACTTGAAATACACAAACATCTGGATATGACGGTTCTGACTTTCCATTTCTGTTATGGACTCAAAGTCAGTGAGTTTATCATCTGACTCCATTGAGGTTTTATCTTTATAGGTTAATGACCCTCTGTGTTTTATGATGCTTCAACACCTTTTCTTGTGTTGTATTTTAGTGCTATTTTGAGCTGCTACCCATCACGGCCAGGACAGTAGTAAATGCGATTTTAAAATCTCAAGGGTCTTTTCCGGTTAACTAAAAAAACAGGCGTAGCATTCCTTGCAAGAATACATATTGCCTTCCGCCATTCAGTGCCAGAGTTTTAGACTTATGTTGAGAAAAAATGGAGTTGCGGCCATTTTGGTTCAACCTCAACAGTGTTATGTATGATCTCTAGCCGGGGTCTATCAGCTGTGATGAACATCTTTGGTTGGGTGGACTCTAAGCGTGATAGGCTTTTTCCTCTCTCTTGCCACCAAAGATGGCCTACGACAAACATCAAGATGTCAGAAAAAAAATCACTTTTTCCCAACCGTGAGCCGTCCAGGGCTCTGACTTTCCTCCTCCTGCTCTTTCGAGTGCGTGTATAAAAATAGGGTCATCAATGTTTGCACTTAAATTCCATTTATTGTTGAACTGTTAGATCTATGTGACGGAAGTACAAAATTACCCTGCAGCAAAAAAGTCGTACGGTCCAGCACTTATTAAATCTGACATCATCATGTAATGCAGGTTACTGCGAGGTTTCATAATACTGAGCTGCACATGTAACATATACATGTTTAATCACAGCGTGAGCCTTGAAATGTTCTGTTTGACTATTTTTGGACCAGTTAAACCTTAATTTCAATAATTATAGCATCATTTTGATATGTAGTGCCTCATCTGACCACTGAAATAGGAATATACTGGAATGGCCAACCACAGTACAGTCTATGTCAGTGGTGTCCAGTCCTGGGCCTGGAGGGCCGCTACCCTGCATGTTTTAGATGTTTTTTCTGCTCCGACACACCCGATTTGAAGGAACGAGTGATTAACAGGCTTCTGCAGAGCTTGAAGACCTGCTGAAGAGCAGAGGAACATCTAAAACATGCAGAATGGTGGCCCTCCAGGACCAGAAGGACAGTTTGTGCCACCATCTTGGTAGATGCTACACAGTGTTCTCAGCTAAGATATTGAATGAGATCCCAAGTTGGTTTCCGATTCGAAAAACGGCTAAAGGGCGATTCCAGCTAATTTTTCCCTCCCTTCAGCATCTTTAATCTCCTCAAGTTAAAAAACTACAACACCTAGACACTTCAAACCTGGAGCAGATTATTCTGCACTGATTGCAGAACATTTAAAACCAAGTGTGTGATCTGTGAAACCTTCACCTGATTCCTGAAACCTCAATAAAGGGCCACTTCAGCACTTTTTTTGCATCCGGACCGCACTAGAACTGGTCCAGCTCCAAAACTACAACACCTCACTGGTATTTGATAAAAAGGTGAAATCTCTGCTAAAATCTTGTGTTTTGAATCAACATTCATATAAACTAATTCATGTCATTTCAGTGAGTCATCATGGTTGTGCCCTGAGTCCAAATACATGTCATATACACATTCAAGCCACTTGTTTTAAATAAATGCTTCTATTTTAATTCAGTTTTGGTCTTCATTGGAACTGATGTGCAGGGGGATGATGACTGGTTGACCTCAGGGTTTTTTAAAGTCTGGTTACAACTCATTTCTATCAAGATGAGCTCAGTCTAGAACTCTGTCATGAACGGTGGTGGGCGATTTGCATTCCTTCC
The DNA here is from genome assembly GCF_001649575.2 of Kryptolebias marmoratus. Lineage (NCBI taxonomy): Eukaryota > Metazoa > Chordata > Actinopteri > Cyprinodontiformes > Rivulidae > Kryptolebias > Kryptolebias marmoratus. Next base: position 33,936,925 of record NC_051430.1, read on the forward strand.
AAAAAAAATCAAAGCCTTTAAATTACGCGACGCGGACACTGGGCTCAGATAAATTGGGACTCCTCGGGGACCCGGGTCTAATCGAGCATTGATGTTTTCCCGTTTGTGCAGATGTAGACGAGTGCGCGGAGGGTTCCGACGACTGCCACATCGACGCCCTCTGCCAGAACACGCCAGGGTCCTACAACTGCATCTGCAAGCCCGGCTATTCAGGAACCGGACAGCAGTGCGAAGGTGGGTTCCCAACACGTCTTGCTTTACATCGGTTTGGATTTGATCGACACCTGCTTGCGAAAGCAGAAGCAGCTGTGGCTCAGTGGTTCGAACAGTGGTCCTTCAATGAGAATGTCACAGGTTTGATTGCCAGTTGTATGCAGTCGCATGTCGAAGTGTCCCTTGGCAAGACACTGTGGAATGATTTCTTCAGATTCGCTCTATAGAGATGTAGCAGAGTGATGTATAAATGTGTGTGGATGGGTAAATGAGGGCACGGATTGGGTTGTAAAGATGCTATATAAGCAGAGTCCATTTATTGATACAAATGTTTGGGGCTGGTTTCTGCACAAATGTGACCAAAGCTGTGTGCATCACTCCGCATTTAACATTTTGGAAATGTCAATTTGTGACTGTTTGAAAAAAATCTTGTCAGTGCTGACAGGATAAGTGGGTCTTAGCAGCATTGTTAATTTTGCTGATGAAGTTTTCAGTATTCTCTAAATAAAAGAGCTTAAAGTTGTTTGACACCGCCTTGGAAAACACTCCTTTTCATGACTTAATCAGAAATACTTTAAGCATAACTTTTCTTTTTTTCTTTTATCTTGTGCAGCTTTGAAGTAAAACACTCAAATTATACCACCAAAGCCACACCGCGTGCTACCGCGTTTGTGTAAACAACGAAAGCGCTATGGACAACGTTGGCCCTGTGTTGTTGCTGTTTTTTAAACTTATGGGGATTCTCCTGAGACTTCAGGAAGAGAGGCGCAGTGGAAGAAATGCTCTGGATGCTGCCATTGTTGCGCGGAGTAGGACAGCTGTTATCAGCCGGAGATTTCAGGCTTTACAGGCCTTCAGCTGGGGTACAGACGGCAGAAACGCTGCAGGGTAAGCTAACGCTGTTGTTTATAGTTTTGTTACTTCGCTACCGTTCCAAAATTGTCTATCGGTGTTTTCTTCGCTCTTCTTACGCTTCAATCTGACCACACCCACGACCAATGAGTGAACAGGAGCTAGCTTGCGTCACCTACGAAAGCAGGGCCGGCCCGGTTGGACTCTGCTTCGAAGCAGGGCCAAAAATTGCTGATGGCTGGCCTCAAAAAAGGCCTGTGGAAACGCTCGCAAAGCGAGCCGAGTGTAGTGGAGCCGGGACCGTTAGGGTCTGTGGAAAAGGGGCTATAGTCTCTCCAGCGTGTCCTGGGTCTTCCTCTGGGCCTCCAGAGGACGACGTTGAAATTGCCGTTGTAGCAAGTAAAATAAATGTAAACTCACAGGTATATTCTGTATGTATGTTTAACATGTGTCTCTGTTAAGATGCAGACAAAAGCTGCGTGAGTGTAACCTGTTCTTTATACCCCACTGATCAGTGGAGGAGAATTTGGAATTTCAGCTCGCCGAATTGTTCGGATGTTCTTGTTCAACTGATCTGTTTGGTTGTACTGGAAATTGATGTATGTCACCTAATATGCTAAATATTGGATTTGAATACAGAACTAAATAAAATAAATGTCTTGTTCAAAAAAGAAAAGATTATGGCTCTCATAAAGATCCAAACCCTACGGCGAGCACAGTGCCAGCACACCTTATCTGAGCAACGGCGAATTCTAAAAATGTCGGAACCAAATCTGTTTTATTCTAGTAAAGGTTGGAGAAAAGCAACAACAACAAAAAAAAGGCAATTTGCTGTGTTTTCCTATGAGCGGTGAAGCACGCATGGGTAGAGATTGTGCTCTGCGCTTGTGTGCATATTGTGTATGTCGGTGAATGTGTGAGCGAGCGAGGACCCGGAGGCGTGTTTGCTCGTTCTTCGGTGCTTTGAGGCGGAAAGAAGGGGTGCGAGCTCAGCCAGGTGCTAACGCCCTCGATTGGTCCACTTCCTCCCCGTTAATTAGCAGAACCTGTGGGTGTGTATTTGGGGATTGTGAAACCAGTCGTTACATCAAATGCACAGTTCTCGCACTGAGATTCTGTTTGTTTATGTCATTTAACTTAAGATAATCCAGAGGGTCTGTTTCTGACTGATGCTACATGGGATATCCTCTGTGACTCTTTTAGTTTCAGGTATCTGCTGAATTCAACACCTAAATGTGCTCAAATGTTCAGTTAACACATAGCTGACGCTGGAATAGCAGCTGTGGCCTAAATTTGGTTCCTGATTCAGTCTGAATATTTTGACACTGAGGGTTAATGTGGTAAAAATGCAAACCTACAGGATCTATTTCGGTCTGCAGTGCAAAGTCTCAAGCTCTGCACGGCGTTGACTTCATTTTTCAGGATAGCTGCAAAGATCAAGTGGTGAAAAATCAGGATAAGCAGTCTGCCGGATTTTAGCCCACAAGGCCAGGCTTACCGCTGCAAAATAGGTCTTAGTACACCTCTCTGATGTGTTTTAGAGACATATATCAGCCTTCCCTCTAACCCACCTCTCCCAATACTCATATCTGACCAAACGGTCTTTTAGAAATGCTTCCCCAATTCGTGTACGGTTCGTTCTTTGTTTTTTTTTTTGTTTCAAAATAAAATAAAATAAAAATAAAACCTCTAAATAAGACAAACGGATCCATTTTTAAACTGGTAGATTCTGAAGCCCTAACTGAAAAAGTTCTTCTTCTTCTGGTGGATTTTAAAGAAACTGAAGGTGTACATTACTGCCACCTGCTGGTGACTGAAAAAGTTATTTTAGCATGTTTAGGTCACCTATTAGCTAGTGTTTTGCTACTTTATTTCAGGATTTTACCATTTTTATCTCAGGTTTTACTACTTTTAGCTTTACGCTAGTGTTTCGCTACATTTAACTTTTAGCTAGCTAAAAGCTTGAAAGTAGCAAAATGCTAGCTAAAAGTTAAATGTAGCAAAACGCTAGCGTAAAGCTAAAAGTAGTAAAACCTGAGATAAAAATGGTAAAACCCTGAAAAAAAGTAGCAAAACACTAGCTAATAGTAGTAGATAATTGTGGGCTAAAAATAGCAAACTGCTACCTAAAAATTAAAATGAGAAAAATGCAAAATAAAAGCAAATACAACTTAAAATGTGCTGGCTAAAAGGTGACCTAAACATGCTAAAATGCTTGCTGAAAATCCTCCTTTTATGAACTAGCTGTGTGAGCAGACTTATCATGACATCGCTGTACCCAGTCCTGCATTTGAATTAGTGTGTGTGTGTGTGTCTGTGTGTTTGTGTGTGTGTGTGTGTGTCTGTGTGTTTGTGTGTGTGTGTGTGTGTCTGTGTGTTTGTGTGTGTGTGTGTGTGTTTGTAGGGGAAAGACAGGCACACATCCACTCTGCTTGAATGGAGCTGTGCCTAATTACATCACCGTTCCACATCCAGGGGGTGTGGACGTTCAGAACGTGTGAGGGACGCGCTTCGCCGCGCACTTTAGCCCGTTCGTTTCCTGGACTCTGAGCTCGGAGATCTATTACCACTCCCCGATCCCAGTAATGAAGCAACTGCTCATGACGGGGACTCCAAATTAAGACAGATGGCGGACGGGAGGTTACCCTTGACCTCAGTGATTAGATATGGATGCTGTAATTGGCTGGCTGTGTTTTCCATCAACAGGCATTATTGGCCACTTTGCTCGCCAGCACCATTAGAGGCTCTAATATTCCTGGAAGCACCTTGAAGCAGCAGAGTCTCTGCACTCCCAGGTCTCCTCTGCTTCTCTGTTATCAGCATACATTCCATCAACAGCCTGGGATTATATGCAATAGATGTCAAGAAACTGGATAAAACTGATTTTTTTGTTTTCTTTGAATCTTTACTTAATAATTCTCGGGAATTTACTGTCCAAGAAATGCATGAATCCACACTTTCACTCTTCTTTTGTCGTTTTATCCGACTTTTCCAAGCCTTGTGATAAACTGTGGACCTCTTAATGCACTCTACAAAGTCCACATGTTTGAAACACCGGCTGTCCTGAACTCTAGTCTGTAAATAAAGGACCACGACCTGATGCTGCTGTTCCGTTCTGTCCGCTGAGCATCAGGACTTACTTTTGCATAACAATGTGCGCTGGTTAAGTAAGGGAAATGCGCTTAGAAGAGTCTGTGAGCTTCGGGAGGAAATTGTCAGGTTTTTGTCTGAGAGTAAACAAAACAGAGCCAGCACATTTCTGTCTCAGATGCTGGATGATGGGTTCGTGTCAGAGATGTGTTTTTTAAGTGACATCTTTCATCATTTGAATGACCTTAATCTGGGACTTCAAGGACAAAATAAAACAGTTGTTGATCTTGTGGAAAAATTGAGAGCGTTTCAAAGAAAACTTGTCCTGTTCTCATCTGATCTCTGTGATAAACTGCTCCATTTTCCCACACTGAGCAAACTGATGAAATCATCCGCACATGCTTCAGTCACACAAGTGATGTTAGATTTTTTAGACAAGTTAAGAGACAACTTTGCAGCCAGATTTAATGACTTTGACATGTCTGGGGAGTTGATGCAGTTTGTTCGGGACCCATTTGCTGATACAAAGATTCCCTCAGAAGCGCTGGACTCCCTTGCATCACTTCACATTAATGAAGGTGCTCTGCAGCTGGAGATCATTGACATGCAGGCATCATCTGCTCTGAAGCATGCTTATGACAAAGAAGGTTTCATGACGTTTTGGACTGAGTGGGTTGATGCAGAGAAATTCCCAAACATGAAAGAACTGGCTATTAATTTGTTAACTATGTTTGGGTCAACATACACATGCGAGTCCAGCTTCTCTCACATGAATGCCATTAAAACAAGTGCTCGTTCCTCCTTAACAAATGAGCGCCTGCATCATTGCTTGCGCATTGCTCTTACATCTTTTGAACCTGACTTTTCTGCCATTGTGCAGTCAAAGAAGTGCAATTTCTCTCATTAGTGTGTGTAGTATGGTTACAATATGTCAGTTTTCAAGTTCAATAACATTGACATTCAAAATAGACAGACCACCATTGCATTTCTCCACAGTTGCATCAAAACAACACAAATAAAAATAAAAATCAAAGACAAATAAGGTATAGAGATTTTTTAAGTAAAATAATGTCAGAATGTGTTGTTAAATGTGTTATGTTATTTTTGTTGTACATTAGATTCTCACTTTTTTATGGGAAGAAAGTAGAATATTTTTCTTTCATTTACACATTTTGGTTCTGTTTATTGCATTTATGGTTCAATGCAGCAAAATAAACAAATTTAAAAAGTAACAGATCGTAGAAATACTTGTTTTTTTTACATAATAATTTTAAGTGCTGTACATCCGGCCCTCTGAGCTGTTGGCTTTCAGTAAATGTGGCCCTCTGAACAATTTAGTTGAATAGCCCTGCTTTATACCCAATCATGACACTCACCTGTTTCCAATTAACCCATTAACCTGTGGAATGCTCCACAAGGTGTGTTTTGAGCATTCTCGACGTTCCCAGTCTTTTGTCCCAGCTTTTTTGGGGACCTCAAATCCAAAATGAGTGAAACATATAACAACATATATCCATTTGAACATTAAATATCGTGTGTTTGTAGTATATTCAGTTGAATATAGGTTGAAAAGGATTTGCAAATTATCGTCTTCTGTTTTTATGTTTTACACAACGTCCCAACTTCATTGGATTTGGGGTTGTACTTCCTAAACCTTGGATCCTCCTTCTTCTCCCTCAGAATCTGAAACGATAACACATCTCGTAATTCTTGACATTCCAAGTTAAAACAACCCGATTTTGTCTCCTACGGCTTATCCTGTTGCTGTCCGTACGTTCTTGGTACCTCTGCTTTGGGTGGAAAAATGACATTTTTGTTGTAAAAAAAGGACGATATGTGGTGAACAGGTGGTGAAGCTAGAGGAAAAACAAGATAATTGAGGCCATCTGATATGTGGAGCAGAAAAAAAAAGAAATAGCAGAAAAAAACAAGAATAAAGGCCAACGATACAACAAAACGAAAACTCCTGACAGGGTGGCAGCATCTCTTAACGCGTGCCCGTCAAGCTGCAGCTTCATCTGTTGACAGTTAGACAGGTTTTTTTTTTACTAATTATTTACTCCCTTTAATCAACTGGAAGGAAATTGGGCAGAGAAGACGCAGAATAGACCAAAATGAGGATGTGGGAAGGCTTCGCAGCTGCCAAGAATGTTTGTGTAAACATTGTTCAAGGTAATTATACCAACGTTGGAATTCAGCTTTAACAGTTCTAGAGGCGGGTTTGATTAAAGAAAAAAAAGCAATAAAAAAACTATCTAGCACAATTATTTTTGGATTTTTTTGGATTCTGACATGGTGCTCAAGCTGTTCTCTGTCTGAGATCTTAAGAATATGTGCAAAATCCAGCAAGAGAGTTCAAATCTTAGAGAATCTTTCAAGTTTGAGGCCAAATTTATGTGCATAAAACATTTCCAAACAACTCCTTGCTATCCTAAAGTGCTGTGCATGCACGGAAGACAATACAATGAAGATCAAGACAGTCATGAGTACAAAAATATGGAGAGGAAGAAAAATGATATAAAATGACAGATTGCAAAATCAAACAAACAAACAAACATTTGGATTTTAATCCGTGTACGGTTCGTTCTTTGGTTTTTTCGTTTCAAAATAAAATTGAAAAAACGAAACAAGCATGTTTTTTTTTTCCTTTTTTAAAACGAAATTAGAAAAACGGCAATTGCAAAAATAAAAAAGGGGTAAGTTTTGTGTATTTTTTTGTTTTTTAACTGCAATGGTTAAACCAAAGACTGTGGTGATTTGGCTTTTGCTGGGTTTTGTTTTGATTTTATTTTAGTTCTCTGGGTTGTATTTTGGGTTTTGTTTCCTATTTTTAGTTTTATGGTTTTTGTTTTTCTTCTTGGTTCATTTGGGTTCTGTCTTCCTCATGTTTGTGCTTTTGTATTCACTCCTCCCCAGTCACCCTTTTGCTGTTTCCTGGCCATGCTCATCTCCACCTGCCCATGATTGCTCCCATACACCTGAATCCACTTACCACAATTATCCTCTGCACTTTAAAACCCGGTCATTTCTCTCCATACCTCGCTGGTCCATTGTCTAAGGTTTGTTTGATGTCTACTGTTTGTTGTTTC